>NC_061521.1:19912500-20142500 GCF_022379125.1 Scophthalmus maximus | reverse complement strand
TTTGACTATTCAGCAGTTAAACATCCACTCCACTTGCAAAGTGTTCTGACATCCACTTTCTATCTGAGCAGCTGTTACACTTTCAGAATAACCCAAGAAAATTGTCATACATTTAAATAAATTCTAATTCAAATCCCTCAGACTGTTTTCTCAGATCCCCCAGATCTGTCTCGCTGCATATTGTATAGTTGGAGTTCTGAGACTGCAGGGAACGGAGTGGCATAATGAAATAATCATATATTAATACTATTTATAGAACACTGTCGGTACTTTAGGTTAATTATCAAAAACAAATCATCTTGCTCCTGCCTCATGTTGAACCATGTAGCCAGTCAGGATAGAAAATGGAGAAAAAAACCTGTAATATAATGAAACGATCTTTTCCGTCGGCAGGTTCGAGCCCAGGTTCCGACAGAGGTTACTGCAGTTCACGGACGCCAACAACATCGCCTCTCTCTTCCTCACGGCAGCCAATCGGTGGCTGGAGGTCCGCATGGTAAACCATCCATCATCGTTGTGCTGAGGTCGCGGGGTCACTTCTCCCTCGGTTGGGATACAGAAATACTGAAAAGCAGTTTTTATGTTAATTCTTTTTTCCATGTATCGACTTCTATAAAGTTTCACAGCGTAAGTTGATGTGCACAGATTATCTTTTTGAGACGATTCCGTGATGCATTGTCCCGTGACAGGAGTACATCGGAGCCTGTGTGGTGCTGGTGGCAGCCGTGGCCTCCATCACCAACTCCCTCTACAACCAGCTGTCCACCGGCCTGGTGGGCCTGGGGCTGACCTACGCTCTCATGGTGAGGCTGTGTGGTTTAGTGTTTGCCTGGTGACTTTCGACTGTCTTTATTGAACAAAGAACAGTTTATCGGATTATACTAGATAGATGAGTCCAAAATTTGGATGAACGTGACATTTCGAAAATACCACCAACACAAACACTATTACTGAATTTCGTTATAAAAATATATATATATATATATATATATATATATATATATGTGGGAGATGGATGAAGAAAAAAAACTTTTCTTTCTTTTCATGTTGAATAAAAAAAAAAAACGTTCATGTGAAGGAAATGAAAAACTGTGATTATAAAAAATTTGGTTGAAATATGTACAAGCTACTTAAAAACGATTCTCATGGAGATACAAGTTTTTCACTGGACGGCGATTCCTGCGTCCGCTGTCGACGGCGACATTGAACAACCACTTGTTGAGGTCTCCCACAGTCCACACTGCAGCAGCGTGAGAGGTCTGTGTGGGGACATTCACCCAACACGTCTCCCCCCCCCCCCCCCTCGGTGTATCAGGTATCCAACTACATGAACTGGATGGTTCGCAACCTGGCAGACATGGAGGTGCAGCTGGGCTCGGTCAAGAGAATTGACGGCCTGCTCCAAACCGAACCGGAGAATCACGAGGGACTGCTCGGTGAGACAATTCAGCAGCACGAGAGAACCACGTCTGATATCTGCCGGCGTCGGGGGTTTGGTGCTTTATTCGTCACCCAGGAGGAAGTTTAAATTTAGCCCACATTCACTCATACACATTCATCCGTGGGGGTATCATCATCAAATGCCTGAGGGATTATTACTGGTTTATTATTGATTTATGACCCTCCTTCAGCTGTTTTTTAATGACATTATATCCCTTAATAATCTGTCTAGCATGCGCGGTTCCTCTCGGCCAAAAAAGTTATTTAGACTTTTGAAGATGTGATTCGACACTGACGTCTAAATGCTAAAAGGGTTGGGGTTGGGGCAAACGGCCTTTTAGCATTTAGACGTCAGTGTCGAATCAGATCTTCTATTCTGAGTGGGTTTTTGGGGGGATTTCAAAAAGACACAGCGCCATTCCCTGCATGTTTTTGTGTCCTCCGCCCCTCAGCTGTGTCTCAGGTCCCCGACGGCTGGCCCCGGCAGGGAGAGATCAAGATCCAGAACCTGAGCGTCCGCTACGACGCCACGCTGAAGCCCGTGCTCAAAAATGTCAACGCACACATCAGCCCAGGGCAGAAGGTGACACAACCTTGAGGCACCCAGGAAATATCGTACGGGTCGACGATAGTGTACCGGCCGGTTGGTTTGTCGTCGGCTGATGCTGATGAATTCAAACTCCTTTCGCTTCCAGGTGGGGATCTGTGGCAGGACGGGCAGCGGCAAGTCCTCGTTCTCCCTGGCCTTCTTCCGCATGGTCGACATGTTTGAGGGTAAAACTTTTCACACCAGGGTCTTTGAGCTCTCGTCGAGAACACCTCTTGGTTTATCTGTGTATCTAATGTCTGAACCTCCTGCTTCTTCCTGGACTTTGAGGTGCCGCTCGTGCGTGTGATTGGACATTCTTCTCTCTTTTTCGCTCGCAGGGAGGATCGTGATCGATGACATCGACATCGCCCAGCTGCCTCTGCAGACCCTCCGCTCGCGCTTGTCCATCATCCTCCAAGACCCCTTCCTGTTCAGCGGCTCCATCCGGTACGATGCACCCCGTCGGGTTTCACCAACAGGAAAAGACTCGTCACAGCGGTTTAACGTTGGGCGACAGTCCGGACCAGAGATGGTCTCGGGAGAAGGAGCAGTTTGTCCGACAGTGACAAGACACTTGAGTAGAGCAGAGGGGTTTTTAGATAAGAGGACGTTCCTCTGAAATCTCTGCTGCAGTCGGACGTTTATTTTTAGACTTCAGCGGCTTTGACCGTAAAAGCTTCGTCGCGTCGGAGAAGAACAGACGAGGAGACAATCTGAGCTGTGCGTCAGTAGAATCAGGTCAAGGTGTATCTGGATGAACGGCTGGTGTTCGGTTTGGTGTCTCGCTTCACTTCATCGATTGAAATACTCGTTACATGATCATCAGAGCTGCGGATGAAATTTGATCTTGACATCTCTAATTTAAATATTGGTGGGAGGAAGAGATGAATTGTATGACGGAGCATTAGGGCCACTTAAAGGGAAGGGAGAATGTGAGATTTCGAGAACAAGGTCACAATATTACAAGAATTATCAGGCCCACATTATCATAGGATGGTGCTTAACCTTCTTCTCAATTACGAATTTATTCTCGTAATATTACGACCTTATTCTCAAAGCTTCAGAGTGTTATTTCTCTTCAATATGGCCCTAAAACTTTGTCATAGTATTGACAACCTTTTTGAAATATATTCGATGGTTACATATTCTCAAATGTGAGACTTTACATCATATTACAGTGACTTACAAGTTTAGACTGATGGTGAAAAACAAGACGACCAGTGACTAATTTACTGGGAACACAATAAATAGATTAACTGATCAAAAGTGTTTGTGTGTGTGTGTGTGTGTGTGTGTGTGTGTGTGTGTGCGTGCGTGTGTGTGTGCGTGTGTGCGTGCCTGCCTGCGCGTGTGTGTGCAGGTTCAACCTGGACCCAGAGATGAAGGCCACAGATGAGATGATGTGGGAGGCTCTGGAGATTGCTCAGCTGAAGCCGGTTGTTAAGACACTTCCAGGAGGCCTGGGTGAGAAAATGTGCCTTTTCTTGTGTGTGTGTGTGTGTGTGTGTGTGTGTGTGTGTGTGAGAGAGAGAGAAAGAGAGACAGAGAGAATTATACACTCAACTAACGGACACAAACTGTTAATTACCCTTAATGCCAGGGAACAATCTGTACAGATATTAACAAATCTATTAACACATTAAAAAGTGCCAAAGTTAACCTGTGCGCCACTGATCTGTATGAGGAAGTCAGAACACTACGATTCGTTCCCCGTCGCTCACGTGTTCCCTTGCTCATCACATCTGTCGGCTGCTCTAGTGTCTCCACGCAAACATCGAGCGGCTGTATCAGAATACGCGAGCATTAATATTTTAACTGAGCTGCTTCTGACGGCTGCACACGGCAGCAGACTCGGGATCAGATCCGACGGACGGACGGACGCCGGGAGACTCATCGACAGAGCCGACCTGCACAGCTCACGATGAATGCTCGGCATGCTGGAGCTTTTCTTTTAGCCCTGGGTCGGTGGCTGATCATCGCAATAGTCTGCTGCTGCTCCTCTCAACCTGACGTGTTTCTGCCTCAGCTGGTGCAAAGATACGCGGAGCTGCTCTCACGATGACAAATGTGTGTGACACGTCGACACCGAGCTGCTGGAGTTCATGTTCACTGGAGCCACGTGTCCGGTGACATATTGTTCTGTAACCCAGGATGAATGGATAATTAACTCAGTGTCAACAAGGTGGTTTCTGCAGAGCAAACTGCTCTGTTAGTGTCGGGGAGACTCTTGGTTGCTGCAGCGCTGCGGTGGCTTTAGTTTTATAAGAGGAAATAACGATAATGAAATCCAAGAAATGTTGTATTGTTAAGATTTTACTTTTCATCCATGCGACAAGAGGACAATGCTTGGCCACATTCAATAAAAGGCTGATGTTTTTAATGAAATATTCACCTCAACTTCATCCCTCACGTCGTCATCGTCGAGGCGTCCCCGCGCTTTGATTCTCTCCCCTGGTCTTCCCGTCCGTCTCTGTTCTTATAAATGTCAAATAAATATGAAAATGTACACAAAATAAAAGCAGAGTGAAAGTCGTGGAGTTGAAACGCTCCCCAGACTTTGCAATAACACCAAATAAACGCTTATTAAAAGTTTCCTTTTGATTTAAAAAAAACCCCCAAAAGGAATCAGGATCACTTCACTTTACCGTGCCTCCTTCATAACACAGAATGTGAAATCAATATGCAATATAGACTTAGAAGACAGGAGTAAATGGCTAATTAACTTTGTCCTCTCGTCTCACTGAAATAACAGAGTGGTATTTATACATTGCATATAAAAGCAATCTGCAACTTAACTCTGTTACATCTTTCACACATATTAATATCGACTGGGCGGCGTTGTGTGCTCCTCAAAGTTAGAGAATCAAAGATGTGTTTTTTTCTTTTTTCTTGCAGACGCCATGGTGACGGAGGGAGGGGAGAACTTCAGTCAGGGTCAGAGGCAGCTGTTCTGTCTGGCCAGGGCCTTCGTGAGGAAGAGCAGCATCCTCATCATGGATGAAGCCACGGCGTCCATAGACATGGCAACGGTCAGTGTGTGTTTGACAAAGAAAGCTAAGTGGAGAGGAGACGACGGAGGGAGGCGGCGCAGGAATACAAGGTGAAGAGAAGGGGGAAGAAAAGGAGAAGGCATGGAAACGATGCGCAATGAAGGGGCAAGCAGAAAGATGGAGAATTCATAAGATTAGATTAGATAAGATTTGCCTTCATGGATCCCTGTAGGGGGAAATTCTAATTTGACACGGCACCACAGACGTGTGGCAGCACAAGGGGAAAATGGAATAAAAAAATTTAATAAAATAAGAATAGATAGCAGAATCTAAGGCAGGTAAGATAAAATAGAAATACTATAATGAATACAGTGCAATGTAGGGAGAACTACGTATATTCATGACCCAATCTTCACCTTTACGTATTCTTTAAGCTCTAAAAGTACATATTTGAATTTATAAAAGTTATAATCTGTGGATGGAAAATCTGCATTTCTTGAGCTTCATTGAAAATATAAACCATTGACAGCAACAAAAATACAGAAACAACTCAGATTTTGTTCTCTTGTATAATCGGTTTGGCAGCGATCGCAAGTTTTGATCATGTTTGGATCACGGCTTGTATTTTTAAAAGATATTTTCTTCAGCCGCTGGAGGAGGAAGTGTGTACAGTATGAGGCAGAGAGCGAGAGGCTGAAATGGAGGGAAAACACTGAGCGGGGTTGAGAGCCTGAGGGGAACACGGTGACCGCGTCTTACTAAAGACCCTGGTTTCAATGAGCGGCCACAAAGAGCAACGTTCCTATCTCGCGTCAAAGCAGCAGCAGCAGCAGCAGCGGCAGCACTGCCCTCGAGGAAACAGTTTGAAAGAGACGCTACAAGAGAGTGAGGGACTGTTTAAAATGAATTTTGAATGAATTTATACTCTGATTCTGAGGCGACATGGACGTGAGTTTGTCAGTGTCATCCTCCTCCTCTCTCCCTCTCTCACAGGAGAGCATCCTGCAGAAGGTGGTGATGACTGCGTTTGCCGACCGAACAGTGGTGACTATAGCAGTGAGTATCTCCCCTACAGAGAGGAAAATTTAAAAAAAGGTATAAGAGAAAAGAAGGAACGGGGGGGAAACCCGGGCAGATGCCGGACTCCCACAGTGAGGACATGTGCCTCAAGATGTACTGAAAGACAATGTTTTACTCTATAGACTAGTGACCGACTCTCTTCCTCCCCACTGTGCAGCACCGCGTCCACACCATCCTGAACGCCGACCTGGTGATTGTGATGAAGCGGGGCATCATCCTGGAGTACGACAAGCCCCAGGCCCTGCTGGACGCGGATGACAGCGTGTTCGCCTCCTTCGTGCGCGCAGACAAGTAGCACAATAACACACGAGAGACAGAGGAAGAGGAAGAGGGAGGAAGAGGAAGGGCATTAACGGAAGACATTCGAAGTGCAATTGTCCCATGGAATATATTCCTATTATTTTTTAATCACGTTGTATATTTGTACATAGAAAAAAAGTTAAATCTTTGTTAATAAAACATAAATTATCATGTGTTTGCTTTTGGTAAAAGCTGTGTGTGAGTGTGTGTGTGTGAGTGTGTGAGTGTGTGAGTGAGTGTGTGTGTGTGTGTGTGTGTGAGTGTGTGTGTGTGTGTGTGTGTGTGAGTGTGAGTGTGTGTGTGTGAGAGAGAGAGAGTGTGTGAGTGTGTGAGTGTGAGTGTGTGTGAGTGTGTGTGTGTGAGAGTGAGTGTGTGTGTCTGTGTCTGTGAGAGTGAGTGTGTGTGTCTGTGAGAGTGAGTGAGGCCTATGAACCTGTTATAAACTAATGAGTAATGAGTGCAGCAGGTTTAAAAATGACCTGGAGCTGAGCTGCTGACGACCAGTCGCTGTGGGGGCATCCTTTAGTGCCCCTTCTATCACCCCGGCCCCGGGGGGCTGTTGCTTGAGAGCCTGCACCTGCTGGAGTCAGGACTTGACACCTGACATCAGAATGTTATATGGATGCCAGAGGAGCCCAGTGGCTTGTGAAATAGAAATCAGGTGGTTTGGAGAAGAAGGAGCACAACTCCTAGACTAAATCTGGCTCAGGCGGGTGAACAGGCCGATTTCTGTTCGTGCTAAAAGTCAGAAACAAACAGCCTGAGGGTGAGTTACAGTAGAGCGCCTTATTTCTTGTATGTACTCGGAGGGAGATCTGCACATCTGAAGTGCTCATGGTGCGTAACAACGGGCCCCCTCTGCTGCGTCCTCACTGAAAATCACAGGAAGGGCACGAGAGGGCTGAGGGAGGAACCGTCCTCTCACATTACCGGGCTGTGGTGAAGAACCTGCGCCACGTGGAACTTGACTGTCAACCTCATTCATCCCAAGGTGATGAACATTTACTTCAGGGGCCCATTGTGCTGCTGCTGCTGCTGCTGCAGCATCAAGCTTTTATTTTTTATTTAATCTTTGTTTTTTAAACACATCGCTGCATTCCCTTTACGCACCACCGGTGCGCTGCCTGACGGAGCTGCGTGGTCGGTGCGGCGCGGTGAGTGACGGCGGCAGCTGCGGAGCTGGAAGGAGACTCTTCTCATGGGACCTCGCGGCTGTGAAGCGCCTGATCTGGAGGCAGCGTGAGGGGGAGCGCGCATACCTCCATAGAAAACGGGCGAGACGAGGGGGATTCTCTTCCTCCTGCGCCCCGACAGCTACAGAGGAGCCGAGGCCGGCGAGCAACCGACTGGACGGCGCGACGAATTTGTCACCAGCCGGACAGAGACGGTCCGTTCAGAGCCAACGGGGCTGCGGTTGCGTAGCATGGGAGCGCTATGTTGTCCAGGAAGGGGCTCATTCCTGAGGATTACTTGCTGACGCGCTTGGCCGAGAGCGTCGTGCAGCCCAAGTTCAAGGCGATCCCGAGGAAAGCTCGGTTCGTCGCCAAGAACGGCACCTGCAATGTGGCGCACACCAACATCCGCGAGCAGGGCCGATTCTTGCAGGACGTGTTCACCACCCTCGTAGATCAGAAATGGCTCCACACGCTCATCATCTTCACCATGTCCTTCCTGTGCAGCTGGCTCCTATTCGGGATGGTCTGGTGGCTCGTCGCCTTTGCGCACGGCGACCTGGACCATAGAGGGGACGACTTTGTCCCGTGCGTAACGGACATCCACTCCTTCTCCTCCGCCTTCCTCTTCTCCATCGAGGTCCAGGTGACCATCGGCTTCGGCGGCCGGATGGTCACGGAGGAGTGCGTGTCCGCCATCATCCTCCTGATCATACAGAACATCGTCGGACTCCTCATCAACGCCATCATGCTCGGCTGCATCTTCATGAAGACCGCGCAGGCCAACCGGCGCGCCGAGACGCTCATTTTCAGCAAGCACGCGGTCGTGTGCGTGCGAAACAACAAGCTGTGCTTCATGATCCGCATCGGCGACCTGCGGAAGAGCATGATCATCAGCGCCACCGTGCGGATGCAGGTGGTCAGGAGATCCACGACGGAGGAGGGCGAGGTGGTGCCGCTGGACCAGATCGACATCCACATGGACAACCCGGTGGGCACCAACGGCGTCTTCCTGGTGTCGCCCCTCATCATCTGCCACGTGATCGACAAGCACAGCCCCCTGTACGAGCTGTCGGCCTCCGACCTGCAGCACGACGACATCGAGGTGGTCGTGGTGCTGGAGGGGGTCGTGGAGACCACGGGCATCACCACGCAGGCGCGCACCTCGTACGTGGCGGAGGAGATCCTGTGGGGCCAGCGCTTCGTGCCCACGGTGTCCGAGGAGGACGGCATGTACGCGGTGGACTACTCCAAGTTCGGCAACACCGCGAAGGTGCCCACGCCGAGCTGCAGCGCCAAGAAACTGGACGAGGCGGGCGGCATCGCCCGGTTCAAGGTGGCCGAGGGCGTCACCTTGCGGCCGTCCGTGAGAAGGCGCCAGGCGTCCGCGGCGGTGGCGCGCAGGTCCAGGATGGAGATTTGACGACGACGACGACGACCCATCATGTAAACCAGCATTTTGTATGAGAATGAATCAAGTATGAAGATAATTAAATAAGAGAATCATATTTATTACATAATGATGCAGTGAAATATACACACGTATCATGTTTTTTTTTTTTTTTTTTTTTTACTCAGGGTCAGTTTGATGAGCACAAAGTCTGAATCCACTGATGTTTGAGATGTGACTTTACACGACCCGAGGAGAGAGAAGGTCCAGTTTGAATGTGTTATACCTTTTTTAATTTTTAATTTATTATTGGGGCTGTCTGCATGTATCTAAAAGCAATAAAGAAGAATGCTTCACATTGAGCGTGTGGTGGATAAATGATGTGATTTAGAGGGGAAGTCGTGGCATTTCTTTGAGGTTGGTGACTCGATACTGGATGCTTGGAGTCCATCTCAATATCTAAGAAAAAGTCTATCGTACATCAGATTCTATGATGAGAATCGTCATTATAAATAGTCGTAATGTCACTAAACTAAATACTATGATTTTACAGATGAAAAAACGTGTAAATGCTCCATGGAGAAAGAGTTGGAATGAAGATTCACATTTTTGGCATTACTGGTTATTCATCAGTCAACATACAGTATGTGCCACTACAGACATAAAGGCTTGTGCCTTTTGTTTGTGAAAAACTAATCTAATATTAATTTTCAATGCCAAAATCAAAGCAGCAGGATCCTGATGTTTAGTCCCCTGGTATTTGACCCTTTCACATCCTTCAAATTTTATGTCTCCACTTCTAGACAGGGCGTTTTGTTACAAATCTGTAATCTCCAAACTTTAAGTGAGATGACCCCGATGACTTCACTAAAATATCATCTGTTGTTTTTCTCAGAGACTTTTTTTTATGATCTGAGCAGTGGCAAGCAAGTGTAAAAACGGTTTAGTTAAATAATTTACACAAACACAGTCTTACAAAAGGCACGGAGACACAAGGCGGCATTTCTCTCTTTTATTAGATTATAATCCGCAGAGCTTAAAATATTAAATTGCCTTTTAACTTAGTTAATAATTAAAATACATAAAAACGAGAGCCAGAACTGAAGAACCCTGCAAAAAAAGAAAAGAAAAAAAAAAAGAATTAAATTAAATTTAAAAAAAAGGAGAATTATAAATCCATCCTCCTCCGTACAGAGGCTACGTCCGACAGAATCTGCTTGCGATTCTTTGTACAGTTAAGTCCAAGCAGACTGTGCATTTTTCTATACATGTGTGATGATGCCATCATTGTTATTATTTCTGAACTAACTCTCTCCTCTGAAAATCTTCTCAAATAGCAAATTTTAAGGGACAGGTCAAAATAAACTTAAATCCAGAAGAATCTTTTTTTAGTTTTGCAGCACGAGTACTGGTGTCTGTTCAACAGCAGAGCAGCTCCACTCCCGTCCCCCTCGCCCCTCTCTCCGTCTCCTACTCTCCCTGTGTGGGCCTGCAGACATGACCTCATGTCTTTGTCCATCTGTGCTGCTGCAGTGGGTGGAGGTGGAGTAAAGGGGCTGCTGCTGCTGAGCTGAGTGCCAGGAAACGGCCCTGATTCAGCTGCAGACAAGCACCAGTCCGTCTCAAACGGCATCCGTTCTCTGATCCGATTAGACATCTATCATACAATCTTAATATTCTCTTCTCGTCTCCCTAATTCTGTCTTTCTCTGTGTGTGTGTGTGCTGCCCTCTATAGGTGGGCACCTGGGACTTCTTTTGTTAAGGGGAACGCCAGGTGTGATTATGTGACTATACAGAAGTTAAAATACGATTTGTCAAACGGAGGAGCTGAGCAGTCTGGAGAACAAGGGACAGAGAAGGAAAAATAAAATAAAATAAAAATAAGAGAGAGAGCAACTTCTCTCTGGCAGCAGTGACGTATTCTCTCAGGTCCTGAGTAGGAAGCGCTTTAATCATCCCCCGACACAAACAACCCAAACAGTGATTGGCTAGTATGGCCCCATCAGGCAAGTAACGTGGGCTCCCTACTGGCCAGCGCAGTGGCCGCGGGGCCTGCGGGCCGCTGCAGGAGGAGGAGGAGGGATGGACGAGCCCGCAGGTGGAGCAGAGACACCTATTCTCCACACGTCAAAAACACTGTACAATAGTAGGTCAAAGCAAAGCAGAGCCCCCTTCCTGTACTGTACGGTAGGTAGAGGAGCGAGGGAGGCGAGGGGCCGACAGACACGCTGACACCCCCACCCCCCTCGCCACCCCTCCCGCCAAAACAAAAAGTCAAACTGAATAAAACCAACAAAAAAAAGAAGAAATAAAACCAGAAAATAAAATAAAACATACACATACATTTTTGTTCCTAGTTTAAATTGCAGAGAAGATGGGAGGGATTTGTCCCTGGGAGGAACGCTCACGCCAATTCCTGCTGGCGCGACAAACCCCTCCCCGCCACCCCAAACCCCCCGAAACCCCCCCCCCCCCCCCCCCCTTCCTTGCGGCTGGTTGGTTGATGTCATAGCGAAATATAAGGGTAGTGGAAGGTCTCTTAAGTCCTGCTGGCACCGAGGAAGGGGGCCAGGCTGTCTTTCCTTCTCTCCTCTATCTTATCTTCTATCACCCCCACGGCTGCTGTCTCGCCGCCGCGCCGCTCATCTCTCCGTCACGTGGTTTTGTGCGGAGGGGGAGGGCGCCGAGGCCGGGGCGGAGGGGGCCGGGGCGGGCGCAGGTGGCGGGGCGGGGGTGCAGAGGATTTCGGACAGGTCGTCCATGATACAGGTCTCCTTGGGGTCGACCAGGTTGAATTCCCTTACGAAAACGATGAAATGTGCATACAGAGTGTTCAAGTGGCCCTGCAGGTCCAGAGCCACCGTCTCTTTAAAGTGCGCCCAGTAGAGGTGAGCCAGCACGTGGAACAGGTACCGGCAGATCTTCTTCACCAAGGACTCAAAGGAGTTGGGGAACTCTTTGCCTGGAGGGAGAGAAGAAAAACAGAAACAGACAGGAGAGATGGGATTAAAATCAGGATCTTACTCTGAGGAAGGAAGGAGTCTTTTAATTGTCTTTCTATTGTCAACAAACCCGACGAAGACAAACAATGTGTAACTTAGTCTGACTCAACACCTTTAGGCTTCCAACTATTTCTACAGCCCAAAGTCACAAAACTATGTTGTGCTGCAGATTATTTATCAGTTGGTGCACTAGTGAGTATTTAAAGCTGGAGGATGATGCCTGTTAGCCAGGATTATTTAATTTGCTCTGCCAGACTACAGTCTGGATCTCCTCCACTGGGAATTGATTTCCTCCGGCAGAAAACTTGCCGGTCCAATCACAACCAAGGCTGCTGCTGACAAAAGAGCGTTTGACTAAAAAGTACCAGATTTTTTCAAATTTCTTCCACAAAAATGACAACACTGGTTCACAGACATTGTGGAACCATCATCACAGGCATCTCCTCTCTGCTCTGGTCTGTTGACATTTTTCGCGCCGCTCAACAGACGTCACGTGATTTGTTGCTCTCACTGGTTGTAGGTCTGATCCAAATGTGGGAATCGGAAAATTAACCGAGAGAGTTCCCAGACTAATATATTTGCATTCCAGGCTCCAGGCTAGAAGTGGGACTGAGTCAATATAAATGACAGTTCCTGGAAATAGAGGAATGTGTCACCCAGTGAAGCGTTATGATTCACTGAACCGTTTTTAAATGGTTTTTGATGGAATACTCATTAGTAAGATGAAGTCATTGTTGGTTTTGGTTCACATGTGATTTGATAGACGATAAGAAAAATATACAATGCTACCAGATCATCTATAATGGACATACAATTCTAAGAATTTCAAAGAATTTTGAATAATTTAATTAATTAATAATTTCACTCAACATTCAAGCATTTTTACCTGCTACAATTCTGGTTTTACATTTTGCAAAGTGAATATTTGCTAAAGACAACGATATTCTGAGTAATTATAATGAGCACTTCACGGACCAAATATTCATCAACCATAGCACTTGTTTCTAAAAAATTTCTCCCAAAATAATCATTGACAAAAAAAAAATTGGCCAATCCGTCCATACATTTTTGACAGCCATACAAACCAAACCTATGACATAACCTCTTCATAAAAAAATTCAGCGGATTAATCAAAAATGAAAATAGCTGTAAGATGCAGCCCTGTGTAGTATCACTATCATTTCTTTTTAAATCTTCAGTGTTGTCATTAATCATCACTCATGTACAGTATCCTTAACAAGGCAGCAGGGGGCAGCAGCACCACATCAGTCTGACACAGTTGGGTCTGCAGGCGGAGAGACACTCACCATATTTTGTGGGAAAGATTTCCTCGTCTGTGACCAGTTTCTGACAAAGACTCATGACGAAGTCGACATATTGTGGAGCAGTGCACTTTGTCTTCTTCCCCCTCTCGTCATACCAGTAGTATATTCTACAAAGAGAGAGAGAGAGAAAACAACAGGATGTTATTACCCAACTGTGGACTAATCAATCATGACAAATATTTGTTTGTGGCTGAGGTCGGTCGGAGTAGCTCAGACACAAACAGTGAGTGTTTCCTGGAATCATCAAATGATTCCGTCACCAGGAAGAGAAAAACAACATCCAAGCGACCTGGCTGAAACATAATTGGCCAATGAGACATCACCTGATTTATTTCCTCATGCAGGGGTAAAACCCATGTTCCTGGTGACGTCTCACTTTATGAATGACATACACCGTAATGAAGACACATTACAGCCTGGTGACAATACAACCTCTCAGCTAGCATGTTCGCATGTTTTCATTTCAGTGGACTTCCCGTGTGATCCTATAATTATAATTTCCTGATTGGGCCAAATTCCCTGCAGTCATGGGAGTTATCATGACCCACACCCACACACACACACACACACACACACACACACACACGCACACGCACACGCACACGCCTGGTGCTGGTCAAATATTTCTGGAGGCAGATAGCTGACCCAGATAACTGAATTCAAGCGTGCAGCTTGGAGTCACAGTTCACAAAAGTCAAACAGCGGGTCCGCAGATACCTCGGAGATCGAGGAGCCGGCGGCCATTAGCGAAGGTATTGAGGAGGGAGGAGATGGTGAGACGGGACTGGTGAGGTAGCCACAGGCGGAGAAAGAAAGCTCTCAGTGACCCCCGGAAAATGTTAATTTAATATGTCAAACGGTGAAAAGAAAATGAGGTGTTGCCGTTTTATTAGCGTGGGAGTAAACGGAGCAGACGTTACAAATTCTGAGGAATGTAAAGGCGTCCACATAACTGACCGTGCAGGAGGGGAACCACTGACCACAGCACCAGGACCAGACTCTTACAATACACTGACTCACACACGACTAGACTGTGTGTGTGTGTGTGTGTGTGTGTGTGTGTGTGTGTGTGTGTGTGTGTGTGTGTGTGTGTGTGTTTGTGTGTGGGAGAGACATACCCACCCAGACATGATTAAACTAAGGCCATTTATAGTAATATACAGAACAATTTTTACAAATTCCTAAAGTGATTCATGCCGTTTTCGATGATTTTATGAATTTCTTTTTGTGTCCTTAAGGTTTTGCCGTGGGGTTATTAATTAGGTTTGGGGCACTTTTTAAAAAAAAGTAAGTGTTTTGTCTTTTATTCATGTTTTCCTTTTAAGCTTATTATCGTCCCATTTCTTCTTTCCTCTCCATCTTCAAGATATTTTTTAGATTATTTTGGGGTTATAGGGTGAGCTGTTATGAAATGTCGCCATGGTGAGAACGAGTCCTGCTGTATGTTGTATGTACATGTGATATATATATGAAAATGCATTTGGTATTAAATATGTACTTAATGTTTTGTACTCTGCTCTTTGCTAATGAGGAAAAAAAGACATATATGATTTGTGAAAGAAGCTTCAATTTTCATGAATTTTACCAACTAAATCCAAAATGGAACCAGTTATCTGAACGTAATGATAATGAGCAGTGTAAGTCCATTACTACCGCTCTGTCTCCATCTCACACACACACACACACACACACACACACACACACACACACACACACACACACACACACACACACACACACACACACACACACACACACACACACACACACACACACACACACACACACACACACACACACACACACACACACACACACACACACACACACACACACACACACACACGTCTATCCACCCACCCATATAAATGGGCCTAAATAGCTACCAAATGGTTCCGTTCCCTCATAGCCTCATGGAAACATTTTCTTCCAAAAATAGTGCTGAGCTCTGCCTTCGGGCAGGGGCACTGCCGCGACTGTGGCCCAGTCAGTTTTCACCACAGAGGAGGGGGTGGGACGGGGGCGCGGGTGCCAGCGTCCTGCACGGGCAGGAAAGGGTGGGGTGCAGCAGAGGAAGGTACAATCGTAAATGGTCGGCCTTGTCTTAAGAATCAACTTCAAAATCTAAGTCATTTTTTGTTAAATCTGAAGAGAAGCTGTGAGAACATTTAGTTTAATTCCTATGTTGTGAAACACATTAGTTATGTTTTCCACAGGTCAATAGACGGTGCAAACAGAAAACACGTTAATCTGCACTTCTTCCTCCTAGTCTCTTCACACACCGCAGGCGAATCACCTTCGATTCTTCCATTTCTCAGGGTGTGGGTGAGCAGCAGTAGCTTCAGGTGACAACAGTGGAAAAATCCTCTGTTGACTAAGAGGTGTAACGTGTGACAAGTTTCTTTCTCCCAAAAAATGTTATTTCTCAACGGTCGTGTTGTTTGGCCTTGATGTCACTGACATATTTCTAACCACGGTGAGCGTGAGTGCTTGTGTGTGTGCTTGTTGTAATGTGTCAGGAGCTGTGTACTGAGTGTTGTGGGGAATCAAGTTTTTCCAGCCTCCAGTATACACAGGGGGAATGAAAGCCTCTCTGCAAAGACATAAAGATGACAGCAACCTCGCCCTGACAGGGCAAACTAGTTAGGTAAACACTTACAATTAGTCACCTCCCCTCTGTCAGCGTGGCATCAATAGGATTCCATGTTATGGTTATCCTTAAGACTACTGCAGAAGTTTGCCCTGCTTTAATACACCTTCGGTAGCTACAACCCACTTCTAACACCACGACAGACTTTTTAACAATCATCTGTCTGTCATAACGAGTTTCCAGCACCAGAGATAGCCTTAGGTTACATCCATTCTTCTGCGTTTTCATTTTAGAAAGGTTTAGAAATGTTTTAAAAACAAAACTATCGCCACATGAAGGTTTTGGCTCCAACATCAGTAGTAATCCACACAAACACTCCAGAAAACCTCACATCACGTGACCATTCACGTATACTGGTCATTTACGTACTGGTGTGATGTAAACAGGAAGTAGATTGTCAACTACAAAGTTGGTTGCTCAGTTACAGAAAATACTACTAACGAGAAACAGCAATGGTGAAAAATAAGATGAGGGGTTTCGAACTGTTACTGACGGTAAGAATTGACGCTAATTACTGCTTCCTGTACACACCGGCACACACATGCTCAGTGTACGTGTACGGTCACCTGATATGTGTTTTCAGGTGTGTTAGTATGGTAGGGGATTTAGTTTTAAAGTGGCTCAGGGTAAATATGCAGGTTGCAGCAGCACATCAAAGCTGCACACGGCAATTTCCAAGATGTGACTGTGGAGACACCAAAACCTCAAGTTAAAGCGAGCGCAGTCCGCGGGTTGTCCAGTCGCTCCTCGCTGACCGCGGGGGCAATCCCCCCTGATGAATTAACCAATGGGACACCAGGTTTCTGATGAATAAACCAATGGGGCCCGGCAGCTGAGCGATGAATAAACCAAAAGCGGCGGCGATAACTTACGTGTTGCAGGCCGTCATGGCTTGACAGGTGTCCCCAGTGCAGAACTCTGAGATGGTGCTGTACTGCAGGTTGATTAGGTTGAAGAAAGTCGTTGCTGTAGTAAAGATGAGAGAGAGAGAGTGTGTTATTCAGTGCGTGTTGTCTGCTTCACACCTCAATACTTCTCTATGTCAGAATGACGACTCAAATACTTTGAGAACATATTGTCGAACTTTCTGTGTCAAGACACCTATGGGTGATGACAGTTTTCTGTCACAGGGATCGGTGGAACAGTCACAGTCACAGTCACTACTCCATCAAGTCATCACGTCCTTGAACAGTGTGTGAACTTCAGAAGTAAAGAAAGGGAGGTGGCTGCAGCTTTTCGCAAAAGTTTAAGTTGTAGTTCCAGTCACTTTATACAGATTTATAGAGGTATTTCTGCCGCGAGGGGAACTCCCTCACAGCTCTGCTGGATGTATGCTGATATGTGAGATATGTTTCTGGTGCGGTGGCATTTTTCAAACTGTGCGTCCTCGACGGCCAGCGATTTTTTTACTTGAAGCTTGCAGCGGCACGTTGGGAAAACTCGTCGTCGCTCAATCCTATTTACTCTTTTAATTATTTTCTTATGCCTGGTAGCTGCAGCACAGCGTTGGGAGGTCTGAACACAGCAGGCAACCCTTTAAAAATGTTTTGTACAATAAAGTTCAGGCTTCTGCGCCGAACATCTCCGAGCAGCAGCTCTGCTGGTCCGACTCCAACTTGTGAAAAGACAGGCCTGTGATTTTCGGAGCGTCATGCTGAGCAACTAATCATATATCGTGCTGAAATGGCTGCGGTGTATTAGATGACTTTGATTCATCCCAACTCCAAAGTCACAGTTTTCTCATGTGGAACAAGGCCATCCCGCAGGACTCGTCGCTCGTTTCCTGCTTGACAAAGTGGGCACCGACTGGGAAAGCGTTCAGTGAAAGTGCTGCTGGTTTATTCTCATCGGCGGAATGAAATTATTCCAGTTGTTACTGATTTAGATAGAAGAAGAAAAAAGAAGGTTTGATCAAAACATTGTTCTGCCCCTTTTGTTTGTCTTCAAGCTAAATCCCAGTGAGAAGTTGACAGAGGAACGTGAACAATTCCCATCTGTTTTTTAATCACAGTTTTATCAGCCTGAAATAAAAAAGGAAATAAGAAAGTTTGTTTTGTTCCTTTTCCCTCACGAGCCGGGAACCAGCCGGGTCAGTTTACCGAAAACGATACTTATAACGACGGCTACGAGTTTCAATGAGAGTTAAAAACGCTGCACAGAGACTAAAGGCGGCAGTAAAGATGATGTTTAAAGAAGCGGTGTGTGTGTGTGGGGTGTTATTGGAACAGGCTCAGCCCTGTGCCAGGCCTGGATCGTGTTAAGGGCTTGGCTGTGCAGCGACGCTGGAGCATCTCGTTGTCTCCAGATGACAAGAGCATACCAGCTCTGGAAAAAAACAATTCCTAACCCCTGAGGAAAATTTTAAAGTCGCCTTAAGGAATCCTCGTGTCTCATATAAGACCCTCTAACATTGTAACACTTTACAGGACATCATCCTCAGTTGTGTCGCCAACTACTCACTGTTGCTGGCAAGCCATTCGTTGAGGTCTATCTCTCTGGGCAGCACCACCAGCTCCTTGAGGTCAAAGTCCACCACGCGGATTTTTGTGAACTCGGGCTCCAGGTACTGCTTCTTCTCTTCCGCCGGAGGCTTCTTTCCATTTGGCTTCGTCTTCGACTTCCTGCAACGCGGAAAGAAAAAGAGGGCAGGTTAGAGGAGATGTTAAGGACTCTGATAAGGGTGATACAAAGAATAAGGAAAAGCGAGGTTTTAAAAGTGCCCAGGGGTGATGGAAATGGTTCCCTTACTGTTCAATTTGACCCTGTGAGAAATGAGAGGTAGCGTGAGCCTCTTCGCTCGGCTGCAAGTGTAAGAATTTTTCAGACAGGCCAACGTGATGCCACCTTAACAAAACATCGAGCTTCCAACCTGATACTGAAGTAGTGCTGAGCAAATGCTAAGCCAACAATGAATGTGGAGGAAATCAATCACTGAATCCCTGAATGAGCAACAAAACACAAACTTCCTGTGACTTTGACGACACTGAATTCCCAGCGACCTAAACAGACCAGACAATGACTTCCTCTGTTGCTGCACCTGACCTCCAACTCCGACCTCTGACCTAACGTTAGCTCTTATAGCTTCCACGCAGACAGTCGTCCCCAGCGTCTTGTACTTCCACCGCTAGTTTTAGCACAGAGATGTCACTTCACACTCCCCCTGCACTTCCAGGGCTGTAAAACCCTCCCTCCCCCCCAGTCTCCGCTCCTAGACTGTATCAGTGGAGGGGCTGTGCAATCTGGGGGTCAAAGGTTGAAAGGCTTGATTCGGTGAGACAAATAATCACAGGTGGGACTGTCTGGGGCGAGTCAGCACCAAATAAAGACCAATGCAGTCGACAGCCAGACAATCCCTCTTCTTTGCGACTTCGAAGGTTGGAGCTTTCAGTTCCATCAGTATTTTTGTATAAAGACTCCATTCCTGTTCCAGGCTTTTCCACTACATCTCAATTTGTTGCTCCTTTTTTGTCTCTGCTACCGTCGTTGAAGTTTGCTTAAGGACAAGGACGTTTCAGTTTGCTTCCCGAATTTTATCGAGTCCTTCCTAACCCTCACCCACCCCTCCAATCCCTCGTCTCTCCACACCCCCTGTCTCAACGTGTTCTTGGCTCTAATTTTTCCCACCTTTTCGTCACTATATTGCTTCCCCAGATGCCCCCCCCCCCCCCCCGCCATTCCCGAAAGACGGCAGCGCCGGCTCTTGGACCCGAGAAGCGCTGTTCTGATGACGAGGGATCATAAAACACAATATATCTTCAGCAGCAGCCAAAACCCCTTCTCGGTTTCACTTGGACTTTGGAATTTACGGACAAGAGGCAATGAATTGGTTGTTTTTTTCTGCAGGACGATGGTACGTGTAGCCAGAGATATTAGAAATACACCAGGAAAGGACGGAGAGCAGCAGACGGGGGGAGGGAAAGGAACGAGGGGAGGCGGTGGATTGACACAGGCCCAGCTGATATCCATGAACTAATAAACACAACTAATAAACACTTACAAAACATGACAGGACTGCGGAGCACGAGGCCCCTTTGCCAGAGCAGTTTTTTTTCAAAAAAGCCCTCTGCAGTTTAACTCCCCTCTGCAGGAAGCGTCGCCCTGCTTTCCAACTCAGGGAAGACAAGTCAACATGTGGATGCACACAGAGCCTGCAGCCCTCATGCTTTGTAAATGTTTAACACTGCCCCCTTTACACGTCGGTCGTCGTCGTCTCATTTATCCGTCAGGAGAAACGCTGCCTTCCTTCGGGCGAAACCTAAATGTGACGATCTGAGTGAGACACACACACACACACACACACACACACACTTGAAGAAACACGTTGACGGACACGCTACGCCGCTCGGGTTCTTGTTTGTTGGGTAATGATTCATCAAGGTATCCGTCTCTTCCTATCAGGGAAGTACCTGAGCTTGTTTGGGCCTCATTTCAAACAACAAAAAAAACCCAAGGACACTGCAGATTACACCGCCGGTTAATGATTAATGACAGGCCACTTTCTGTTTCACCTCATTCCTCCTGTTGCTCTTCTCCCTTTCAGTCCGACAGGGAGAGTTTTTCCCCCCGCAATATTTTTTGTCTATGTTCAGGCTTGTAGGTTTCTTTTCCTTGTTTCCTCCTCGTGGCTGCTGGCTCACCTGTCCAAACACTATTGTTCAGGGTCATAACATCAAATACTCTTTCCATTCATCCTTCTGCCCCTAACTATCATCCGCCTCCCGATTTGACTCACTCCTCCTCTGGCTCACCTATTAATTACTGCTGCTTTTTCTCCTCTCGATCTAAAGCCTTTTCCCCCTGATTGTTTTACGATTTCTTTCATTTCTCCTTATCTCCGTCTGCTTCCTTCCCCCCTCAAACAGACCAAAAAACAATTACTCCCGCTCATGAGGGCACAGGCACATTCATGTGGTCTGTGTGGTTTGGGGCCGTGAGCTACATGTTCCATCATGCGAAAGAGCTTTACCCGAGGAAAGCGCTTCATCCACTGACACCCATCGGCTCTCACAACTTTTCAAAGGCTTTGCTAAGCATTTCAGAAAACTGTTCCGATCCCGTGAAAGGTTCAAGTCAGTTCTTTCTAGCCCCCCCCGCCCCTTTTCCTTTTGAAAACATTCTGTTTCACTGAGCCATTTCCTGCTACTCTTCCTCTGTAATTTCATAATTTTCCAAACAAATGACCCCCCCCCTCCACTTCTTGCGAACATTTGTGTAAGAGGAGGTGAAAATCGGGAGCCATTAGTTTATTTTAGGATAAAGAAAACTTCCTCCATGCCAGCACTCCTCCCCTCATACGTACATAGTCCGTCTACGGTACAACACACACACGCGCGCGTCTGTTCTTGGTAAAGTTCTCCTGGGCAAGTCTTTGCCATAAAAGGCAACAGATGCTTCTTTCTCCTCACCAGATCAGGGTCAGATCATGGCAGGCCAGAAGGCAGGAGTGTAGGGGAAGTGAGGCCAGGGCCAGGCACATGTCTCTGGGCTGGGGGGGGGGGGGCAGTCAAAGCCTGCCTGGCACCAACAAGAACCAGTCCGTGTGATACAGGCTCACAATCCAGAGAAACATGGGTCAGGCTTGGTGGAATAAAAACCGAGAGCCACGAAACATCACGTGATGTCCAAAAGTTGAGGCCTTTTGAACTTCTCGAGCCGGCGACATGGAGGGTGAGTCGCAGGAAGACAGACCTGCTGATGTTTGTCTGTGATAAACACAATAAGGAAATAGGGTTGTATAGTCGGGTGACCGGGAGGTCAGTGCCGCTGAGTTGAGGAGTGACTTTACCTGACAGCTGTTCAACCCCGTCTGTTAGCCACTCGCTTTCTCCTTTCACTTTTCCCGGCAACGCTCCCTCCCCCACCCTCCACCGGCCTTCGTCACTCACTACCTCTCCTCCTGTACAATACCACCAGTAGCCCACTTACAAACTTTTGTCACTGTCACGCACACACGCACACATAGCCCCCTCTCCCTTTTCATGGCCAACCCAGCTGGTCACAACAGCTGCGTCACGAGCCTGATCCCACCAGAGAGCTCGGGAAAAGGCAGAAGAAGCGAGTCCTGTGCGAGCGGCGCGTGTGTTCACCAGGACTGTTGGACCTGGATTCAAGTGTGTCGAGAGAAAAAAGAAATCTTTTCTTCACTGGTGAGTTTATCAGCTCCCGTGTGTCTACAGAACACTGAATATGTTTGGTTCTGAAATAAACTTTGTGTGAAGAGAAGCAGCCCCTCTGGCAGGTACACCACAAGCCCAGTCTCATTACCAGAACCTGGTTCCAATTAATCCAGGAAATCACTCGGGGCCACATTACAGAGCTCTGCTGCAGAATTGATGTAAGTGCTTTATCTAAAATACAACAATTTGCTGCTTAAGAGCTCAGTCCCTATCCCTCTCTCTCTCTCCCCTCGTCCACGCTGACGTTAATGCTTCAGCGGAGGAAAATGATCAAACCACGCTGACTCAACACACCATGGATCTCATGAATGGATTCCATCAATGTGGATGTGTTTCTCTTTTGCTGGGTTCTCTCTATGATTTGAATAAAACTTAACTCTGAAAACCTGTTTAACAAAACCCATGAAATGACTGAGCCCTGAAGCCAGTGGCTCCTGCCGAGTCAGATGTTGCACAACTGGTGCTCGAATTTTTGCTCTCCTGGATCACAGAGGAATCTAACTATTGGCATACGGACGTTAATATGATCTGCAAGGGTGCAAGTGCAACCATCCGACAGAAACAACAACAGATGTCTACCGCCGTCTTTCTCGGACGGCTGCTTCTCATCTGTATGATCTGCTCTGGGTACTGTGACTGTACAAATTGACCAAAATGATCGCAGATTCAGACCCACATGCAGAGATAAAGAAGACCCAGAACATCTCTGAACTACAGGACATTTTATCATTATCACTCTGGAACAAGAAGAGGCAGTCCAAGGCGCAAAGATACGTGCTTCCTGCCTCCACCTGTTCTTAATGCAGTGCTGCTTTACTGGAACATGACCCCCAGTGTATCCGTGATCAGGATATGAGAGATAAGAAGAAGCACCACGATCAGAGGTCATCCACTCAGGAGACACCAGAGAAATCAGACACCTCTTGCTGACCTGACTTTCAAAGAAATGCCTGATAAGTCAGAAAAAAGAATCAATTGGATTTCAGGAAGTTGCTCCCTCCATTGTCGAATGATTGTCGGGATCATAGCATTCATAAAACATGAGCGTGGCGAATGGATATCGCACCTTTCTTCAGCCGTGAGACTAGAAGTGAGTGAACGAGGCTTCGGCTTCGGACAGGAGGATCGGTTTTCTCCAAGCCCGGCCTCCTGATCTATTTCAGGATTCAAATGAAATGGACTCAATGGCTCTTCCCCCCCCAAAAGAAGAAAAAAAAGCCCAGACGGCAGAGCGCAGGCAGTATAAGCACACTCAAGCAAAACCACAGCAGCCATTATAGGGCTAAAAAGAGACAGAGCTAAGGACGGACTTAACCAGAGGTTTGGCCTTACACTGCTTAAAGTGTACAGAGTAAACGCCTCTGTTAGAGTTGCTCCTGAAGTTAAAAACACTGACACACAAATACTCGTCACTTTTAGTCCTGAGGTGAAGAGATAAGAAGGACAGAAACACAAAGAACGTCCAGCTGCCACCACTTAATCAGTAGCATCACCGGGGGTGTCAGCAGCAGCACTGTAAATCTGTAAATGAGAATTGTAGCCAGGGCACACGCACACAATTCAACTACTGACCCTACCCCAGCAGTTCTGGCTGCCTCCTTCTCCTTGTCCCCTTGTCATCCTGTGCTAAACCCCATTCAGTGGCTCTCAGGCCTGTAGAGTATGCAAGGACCCCCTGCCTGCACCATGATGGAGCCTCATCAACATCACAACGCACGTGTGACAAGGAAAGTGAGGGATTGGGGGGGGGGGGGGGGGGGGGGGGGGGAAGAGAGATAAGACCGAGCTTCTGGTTAAGCGCTCGGCAAATGTAACTTTATCGTTAGAGGGTTTGCTCCAACATTGATTTGTAGCTCAGTAGGAAGCGATTGATGTGGATCATGTGACGCAGGAGCTGAATGAGGTTTAATCTGAATGGAGTTGTGGGCCGCTATTCAAGCCAATACCAGCAAAAAGTCCACCTCGGCTGAAAAAGTATTCAAGATAACATTACGTTACTGCCGAGAGCCATTTTAAGCGATCTTTGACAATATTTACATTTAAGCATTGAGTGTTAATATGTGCTTCCAAGCCAAAGCCATTCAACAATCGACTGGAGGAAGAAACAGGTTATAGAGTAGAGCTATAAACAGGTCCATGGCGCCCCCCACCCACGCCCTAATAAAACCCAAAACTATGCATCCTTGTTAACTTTGATGAAGTGTTTTTTGTTCAGTGTTTCCTGAGGACGTCACATTTGTGAAAATCCCCTTTCGTCTACCCCCGGGCAAACCTTTTAAAAAGGTGTATTTCCTTGGTAAGCAGCTGATTTCTTAAGCAAAGTGTTTCGAGATCCCAGTGGAAAAAAAAGGAGCAGCACAACTTGTCTCTACCTGTCACTGGTCTTGCGACAGACATAACAACATTACAGCAGAATAACACTCCTCACATCCTGCTTTACGTCTGTTAAAGAGATCCTAAGATGGTGGATATATTCTCCACACTACTATCACTCTCCACATCTTCCCAGACCACGGCGGGCTTTCGAGGCATGTGCCCTATGGGCTGCTGCCGGAAAAACACACCTGTCCCCAGACTTGAAAGGTAAGAGGAAACTCCAACCGAGGCATAAACAAGACGGCCTGTCCCCCGGAGGAACACACTCATATAATGACTGTCTTCTTCACATGACACAAGGGTCAACACACGGGATGTTGAAATGGAAATTTTTCTAGCCTTTTCTCGAATTACATGGATTCTCTGTGCAGATCAATCGTGACGGGGGTTGTTGTTCGTATGACACACAAACACACTTAACACGCACACTTTTTGGGTCGTGCATTCTTTAAGTCTTAAGTCTGCCTGGTCATAGTATGGCCTTTTGATAGATAGATAGTTACTCTATTTATCCCAAGCTGGGCAATTCCGGATAACAGCAGCACGTTTTCACACAGCACACTTTAAAAATATAAACAATATCTACACAAATGAATGTAAAATAAACGAATTTTAAAAAAATATAGAGAATAAGAATAATAAATTTAAAGAATTTACATGAAATATTAAAAGTGGAAATAGTGCAGGTGTACAATCTACTAGATAATCTAGATAATCCACTGACATAATAAATGTGGGTTAAAAAAAATGAGGAAATAAAGTTTCAGATGCAGATATTTTGACTTCTCGTTCCTAATTTATATATTTAGTCTATTTCATCCATCGTTTTCAGTTCAGCGTCGCCCACTGTGAAGGGGATTCAGTTAGGGTTGAGAGGTTTACTCCACGTAACCCTGACAACAATTTGCCCTATATTTTCCCGTTTCTACAAGAAAAAAAAAAATTTTTTTTATTCCACAAAAGCTCAGCACTGTGATTTCAAACAATCAGTCTTCCGTTAAACCGTTGAACAGGCGTCTTATTAAAAGATTTATTCAGACTATGGATGAGAAGAAACAGTGTCACATTTCTGCTCCTCTTGTTCAGTCTTGTTGCTGAGAGCCACAGGAAGAGGGACGAGGAATCCAAGGCAACACATCCCCTTCACCGCCGGCTGCCAAACTGCTGTGACCCCCGCCCCCCCCCGGAACCTGGGGGTCCTCGGTGCTTGTGTAATGACCGGGGGGGGGGACGTTATGGAGGGACACAGCAAAAAGAAACGCGATTAGGGCTTTTTCGAAGACGTCGCCGTGGAGTTTCAGATGGCGGAGGGGACGTGAACACACCGTCGCTCAGACGTTTTCAACGTGTAGACCTTGTTTTGTAGTTTTGCGCGAACGCATTGCGACGCTGTAAAACATGTGTCGTAGACGAAATGACACGTCGGAAAAGAATCACTCGGAGCGTGACACACTAATGTACAGTGCACGAGTTATTGTTGGTCAGTGACATATTAACTGCAGTGAACCATCATCTACTCGGACTACAGAGCTCTCTCTCTCTCTCTCTCTCGGTCCGTCGGAGCGTCGTACCTTCAATCTCAAAGCTGAAACAGGTCACATGTACATTCACAGTTCCAGGCTCGACTGCGAGCTTCTCAGCAGACACCGTGTGTCAAAGTTAAAACCAAGTTTACCTTAGAACTTTCCCGACTGCCTGAAGCACCATTTTGCAACTTAGTCCGTTTTTGGAGTTCCTCTGAGAGTGCATGTCCGTCTTATCTCCGGGAAAGGAGCAATAATCTCCGACCATAGCTTAAAACATCAAGATGTGTTTGCTGGAAAATGTCGTGCGTCCAGGTCGCTTCCAGGCTGAAGAGCTTGTGTGAAACTGTGGCTAACTCACTGCACAGTTACGGGAAGAAAAAAAAAGAAAAGAAAAGAAAAAGGGGGAGAAAAACTTTAGGGAAGACTTCATAAAAGTGCCCCGCCCACCCTCGGCCCGTCTCGTCCAATCAGAGGAGGGGAGACGGCTCGATGGTGGCGTCACGAACCTGCCCATGCGGACGTGGTTGTGATGTGTAGTTACAATGTGACAACAGGTGGTCACAGCTCGTAACGGTGAACGACGATCACTGATGAAATGAAAAAAAGAAAAAAGGTTTTTACATTAGATTCCCCTACAGCGACAGAGAAGCTTCACACGAGCACCGACCTTTTAAATAACCAGAGAGAGAGAGAGAGAGAGAGAGAGAGAAAAACTACTGTATTACTCATTTCCTCATGATTTACTCATAATTCATCAGAGTCAATGTTTGAGCAATTTAGGTTTGACCTCAAGAGGGTTTGTTTCCTGGAGGAAGCAGCTACTCATCGTTTGCGCGCGCGCACACACACACACACACACACACACACACACACACACACACACACACACACACACACACACACACACACACACACGCGCATAAGTGTGTGCGTGTGTGTATACTCACGATGAATACATAACTATCACACCGAGTAAAATAAAATCCATCAAAATTAATAAATTGAAATAGTTTTCAATTGTAGATATTAAATTAGCCGTTAAAACGACAAAAAAACCAAACGTGTTGAATCAAAAAAAAGAAGAAAGCAGTCAAAACGTAGGAGACTAATCTCTGAGAGGCAAGGCCCAGTTGACATCTTAACTGAACAAGATTGTCAATATACTTATTCTATTCTTTTCATTTCATTTTATTTATTTTATCTAGTTGCATAGTAGTATATGTAAGTATGTGTAGCTGTGTCTTTTACCCACCTTGTGTCTATGTGATCTGTGTTATTGCTGCTGTAACATTGCAATTTCCCTTAGGGATAAATACTGTTATCTATCCATTTATCTATTAAATAAAAAGAACTTGTACAGTCAGCCTAGAAAAATGGCCTTGGGGAGTTTCCACAGGCTTATGTACCTCGCACACAACCTTTTCACTTTAAAGGTGTGCGATGTTGTCTCTTCTTTTCCGTGCGACAAATGGTGCTAGGACGAGTGCGGTGTGTGCACGCCGCTGGGACTGCGAGGCGACATTCCTCCTCGCTGATTCTGAACTTCACCTGCAGTCTAACTATGACAGGCTGGCAACAGTCAGGCATGTTCAAACAGGACTGTCAGAGCGGAGGAGACAGTGAGTGAATCAAACAAAGCCTGTTTGAGAGTGAAGGGCAGATTCATAAGAATATATCTAGAGTGTGTGACTGCGGGGCAAGGGGCTTTGCTCAGGGTATTCTTTGTAACAAAGAATATTTTTGAAGTTTTATATTATGGACATGATTTCAAAGCAAGTCAATTCTAATTAAAGTGTGAATAGAGAGCTGGGCCAACAAAGCCTAAGTACAAAAAAACTGAAAGGAAATGAACAGTGGTTAGTGGGAGTCATGCAGCTCATGAGAGGATTACAACTAGCAATCATTCCCTCACACTTCTTCCCTCTAATTATTGCCTCCCACCGAACGTCCTCTCTTATTCTCTCTTCACACATTTCTCCTTCCTTTCGTGTTTGTGTTGTTTTTGTGCTCGCCTCTTCCTCTCATCGTCTCCCCTTCTATTGAATAAGTCTGTTTTTCCCTCTCCGTCTCCTCAGACAAAACTTGTGGGGGCCAAGGTGGAGATGCCGATGTGAGACAAGCTGGACCACCTGGCTCCTGCAGCATGGACACAATAATCTGTGGGGACCTGAGGAGCTATGTGCACTCTGTGTATATGGGTGGGGGGGCGAGCAGTCATGAGACAAAGATAAACGAAATTGTGAGGGCGTGTGAGAGTACTGAGTACTGTGTGTGTGTGTGTGTGTGTGTGTGTGTGTGTGTGTGTGTGTGTGTGTGTGTATGTATGGGAGTGTGTAATTTGCGTGTGCAAAAGTATGCGTCGAGTCTTCACACATGCCAGTGGAGCATGTTTACTGTGGACTGTTGGACCTTCTGAGGCGCCGCGTGTTTATGTTGAAAAGCCCCGATGTGATCTGAAGAAACCATCTACAAAGAATCACAGGGAGAGAGAGGTTCAGACGGGGGCCTCTCTGCACCCTCAACACCAGGGGTGCACACTGGGCTGGGGCTTGGTGGGTGGAGTCGGGCGATGCAGGGGCCCCCCGTGCGTGGGGAGAGACAGCAGGACAGAGCACTGACTTTTCCCCTTGTGCTAAATATAGCATCAGCCTGGCCTGGCCCATAAAGAATACAGAGTGCAACTGGAGGGTCAGGAGGGGAAACGTGTGTGTGTGTGTGTGTGTGTGTGTGTGTGTGTGTATGTGCATAAATGGGTTGGCGAGAGTCAGAGATCATTTAAGCAGGTGAGAGAGTGGAGGGGAGGACCTGTAGCCAGGTGTGTGAGTGTTGGGGGGTTGTGTGTGTTCATAAATCGTTAAGTGACATATCCAAAAAGCTTATTTCTGTGTCTCTGGTATCATACTGTCAAACCACACAGGTCATACACAGCACAGTTAACATCTATAATCAGATGTGTGATATATTTAGTACAATATATTGCTGTAATATATTGCTACTTGAGACCCACTCAAGAGGAAACAGTTTGTTGCTGTAATGGAAATCCTGTGCTCAGGGAACTTTCCATTAATTTGCGTCCCAACTATTGGATCTGAGCGTCACCGAAAATAGAAGACGCCCATTCAAGATCACTGGGGCTTGGCCGGCACCCGGGGCCTCTAGGCTCACCGCTGTGTTAAGAGTGGACAAAAGTGCCCTAATGAATCAGACGTGAGAAGTTAAAAGAGCAGGTGCCGTGGAACTTAAAGGGGCCTTTTTCATGGTGAAACAGGTTGTATACTGTATATTGCGAGCTTCGGGATAACAAGAGCAGGTGGAGACAGAGCCACTGGGCTGCACAAGTGTAGACCCCTCTTACGCAACGTGTCTGACGTGGATGGAAACCAACGGCCGCATTCCATCGTCTGGCAGACAAGAAGTTTACCCTTTCTTCCCCCGCCAACGTCACAGTCACCTTCCCCTCTGCAGACGAGACATCACTCAACTGCCACCTGCTCTCGCCAAACCAGATGTTGTCGCGAAGCGCAGAACATTGGTGCAGTACGTGTGCCCGGCATTTCTCTGGGAGCCCCGACAAATGAAGGACGTGAGCTGTTTTAAGAAAAACAGTCTTGGGTTTTACATTAAAGTTTACGTAAAAAAAATTCAGTGAAGACAGAGGATCTTTTTAACCATTAAAAAACGAAGTTGTGAAACCTCATCAAAAAACAACCACCCAGCAGATCCAGACAGTAAAAGCCCAGATTTAATTAGAAAACACATCACAAGAAGGGAGCAGAAAAAAATAAAGGCAGAAGAAGTTTGTGGAAAGTGTGACGTCACTGACCTTGTGACTGGATTGTGTTACACTTGAATCAGATAGGCAAAGGAATAACAATTGCACAATAACTGATCAGATCAACAGATGTGATAGGTTGGGGGGGGGGGGTGCAAGCTATTCAAATTATTACAATGTTGACGTCACAAAGAACCAGTCAGGAGGCGGTCATGGGTTTAAAGATATGTGTTGTATAATTTGTTAAAAACCCAGGAACAAAGGCTGTCACCATCTCCTCATTAAAAGAAAGACACAGAGGGCAGTTCAACTACAACAAAATGGACGTGAAAACATAGTGTTGTTGGCCAGCAGCGCTCTCTTCTCAACTGGGAGAGATAGATCGCTGGCGCAACAGGTTGGGTCTGAAAGTCAGCCGACATTCCACCTATCTGAGACAAAGACAACACTGATTCCAGGCCAGCAGCAAGTCAGTCACAAACACGGCAGATGTGCCTTGGGGCTTGGCAACAGTTCAGTCACAGCCATGCCAGATTGAGTCTCCAGCCAATCACGGCCGAGACCGAAATGACAGACGGGTCAGGCATCCAAACGCGTTACAACCAAAAAATGACTAAATTAAAAACCAAGTTGCTCTGTAGGACCTTCGGTTGGTGTTGCGTTCTGGGTGTGTGGGAGTGTGTGTGGTGTGTTTAGGAAAGGTCTTAGCCAGAGAAAACAGTGCACACTGAAGGTCTTTAGTGCCTCGGAGTTTTCTATAGGCCCGGATAAAGGTCAGCGAGGCCAGGGGACACTCCGCACACTGCACCCAGCGACCTGCAGTACCAACCTCTTCAGTCGCACAAAAAGGCGCTGTGTTTAATGCCACGGCAAGAAAAAGAAATGTAAATAGCACAAAAATGCATTATCTGTCAAACACAACTGAAAACTGATCCTAGAACAAGCAAGTCAGATAATCTAGCTCCCAGAGGCAAATCCACCCCTCTACCTTTAATTTCTACAACACTGCAGATAGATGGCCTGACTGCACTGCATGAGACACAGAGCATGTATGGCCTGTATGAAGCGTCAGTAGACTGTCAGTGCATGTGCAGACAGAACAGGCAGCATCAAACTTGACAAAGTAGGAGTCCACCTCTGTGTCTAATGACTTTTCAAAAGACGCAGTTTGGCGAAGCAGCGTGGGATCATGGGATATGTCGTCTTCATTACCATTACTGTCACTGCAGTTCCTCAAGTTAGGATTCTTGAGGTGTTAAATGTTAATTGTTCCGGAGATTTAATCTCAGAGGTCTCCTCCTCTCCAAAGCAAACAGACCAGTTGATTAAATCTAGTAAAAAATATAAATTCACTGGACATCTCAGGACTGCGAGACAAGCGGTCTCGCAGCAGTTTGCTTCCGATTATTTCTCTGATGACGAAAAATCCTTCATCCGCTTAAGATATAAAAACGATTATAAATCACCAAGATCTAAAAAGTAAAAATGTGGCTTGGATAAAAAAAAATCTATGAAATGAAACGGACCCATAACCTGATTGAAATTACAGATTTCTCCAGGGATTCTCATGTCTTTGTTCATAGACAACACATTATATTAACATATCAAGTCATTTAATGGGTCGAACCATTTCTTTCCCAATCCGTTTCTCTTTGACCCGTTCTCTCCTTTCCACCTCTAAGGCCTTGACGTCCTCTGTCTCTTTTTTCTCCCTGGCTTCATCGCTCTCCTTCTGCTCTGCATTCCTGCAGGGGAAGGGCTGCATGCAAAGACATGCTACTGCTCTCTCTGTGCACACAGCCTGGCTAAACAAAGAAGAGAAAGAGTAACATGAAGAGTGAAGTAAAGGGGGTCAAGAGCAGGAGATCTAAGAGGTAAAGCCTTCCGTCGGGTTTGACCTGGCTTTTCTCGTTTTGCGCGGTAGACGCGTGGACAAACATATTAAAGGTTCAACGTCATGCTTCATTTCACAGCAGCAATGGAAAAAAAGGGGAAACCCTGGCCTGCCTGATTCCCACACTATTGTTAATCTGATTAGAAGTTCTATTTTGAAATCTTTCCAAACTTTACAAAAAAAATTGGCGATTTAGGGAGTGGTGGTTGAATTATGTTTGAAAGACAGTTAGGCCATATTCTGACTAGTTTATGAGCGAGGGAAGAGAGGGGCTTTAGCAAGATGGATGACATGAGATGAGAAATGCCAGACTGGTTTGCCAGACATTTATAAATCACCATCTCCATGGATACTGCTTAGATTAACCACTATCGTATCAGCGGGAACAGGCCGGAATGGAATATGAAGAGCAGGCCCGGGATGAAATGGGAGACGGGTCGACGGACAGGCAGGAAGGAAGCGAATACATGGGAGATGAGATAAAGTTAAACGAGAGAGGGGTGAACAGAGGGCGAGGAAGTGAAAAACAGAAGAGAAAAAGGGAGAGCGGATAATGGCAGCAGCAGAACTTTTGGATGAGAGGAGTGAAAGAGTTTTGGCTCAATGTGGGAGGTTGTCACAGCATGCCCCGGCCGACCGCCCGCTACACTCCTCCTCCCTGCATTCCTCAACAGGGGAGTCTCTATCCATCCCATAATATGCCACCTGGGCAGCTCAACACACCTGCCTGTCATGTATAAGGGCACACACACACACAAAAAGAAAGGTACCTGTCAGGCCCCCGGGGCTCAGGTGCAAGGTCAGCTATGATATATTGCTCGACGAACTGATAAGGCAACAAGGTTGTGAATTAGTGATCGAGGTGGAGGAGAGGAGGCAGGTGAGGCAGCTGACCTGTTGAGTCACCTGTGACATGCTGCTGCATGAACATGAATGTGACCCTGTCCTCAGGCCCCGCCGGTAACACGGGGGAACGGTAATGAGGCTGTACGTCATCCTGATGGCTGCAGGTGAGCCAACGTCTTCAGACCTCATGAGATTAATCACATGACAAGAAGTAATGAGGCACAAAGTAAGAATGAGAGAGTGGGTGAACTTAGTAGCGAGAGAACGCGCCACCGCCAGGTAACAAGAAGAGAATATAGATTTAAGAGTACAACTTAGAACAGAGTTCTAGCTCTCATGATATAGAGATAAAGTTATACTTGCACATAAGTGAAGGTGTGTGCATGTGTTATGTCTTTGTGCCCTGCTGGAAGATTCCCCAAGGCTACAAGTCTTCCCAGAACTCGAATAAACCGCACAAAAAGAACAAAAAAAGAATGCGGCTTTTTCTTGGAAGACCATGATAACCTTGGCACAGAGGGTAGGACACACACCCACACACAAACACACACACACAAAACCTGTTCACCTCCCAACTGCAGATACAATTTGGAGCATTTCTGAGCCCAAACCTATATATTACCTATATTACAGCTCGGGTGTAACACAACAGCGCATAGGGTGTTGGTTAGGACTGTAGTGCTGGGCATGTGAGAGAGCAACATTCCTGGTTTTACACACTCGGGTGTGCATTAGGTGTGAAGGCAACACTGCCACCTGCTGGCAAACAAGACGTATAGGTGTGCATTGCTTTCACGCCAGGAAAAGGGAAGTCAAATATATAGAACCTTTTCATACCTGGGGCTGGGGGGCAGCTACCTGACTCTGGAGCAAAGTTCAGATGTAATTACGGCCTTTTCTTTCTTTTTTATGCAACATGATCTGAATGGGGAGAAAGCTGAGAGGGGGCTACATCATCACATACAGAGCCCACGCTTGGAAAAACACCTCTGACTGCAGACATTGTCTGAAACTTATACAACTTCGCAGCGAGACAGAGTTTTCCACTCTGCTTGCTTTTCCAGGTTTTAATAATAAGGGTGCGTGCGCGCGTGGGTGTGCGCGCGGGTGTGTGTGTGTTGTCTGTGACACTTGAAACCGTACAAGGACTGTGCTGGCGCTGTACAGGCCAGCGTCCTTTGAAGACTGTGTAAAACATAACAAGTTACTTTCCACTACCGCTGGCGTCGTCGAGTAATACGAAGAACACAACAGAATTGTTGAGTGTGAAACATAAAGACACACTGGGGAGCAATCGTGTGGCAGTTTTTCCTGTAAGACCACAGAACGAGGGGAGGTGATGGAGAGGAGGGGATTTTGTGACGTAAAGAAAGAGGTGCAAGGAGGAAAAGGGGGGAGAACTGTGGTCAAACATATGGTGGTGTTTGCTCTGGAGCACAAGAGGCAGCCTGTGTGTGTTTGTGTGTGAGAGAGAGTAGTATATACAATGGAGGGGGGGATAGAGGAGAAGGGCCGTCATGGATTGCAGGGGATGGATGGAGGAAGCGAGGATGTGGTGGCGGGAAAAGGATTGGGGCAGTGCCCATGTTTGCACAGAATGCGTCGATGTGGGATAGAGCACGACGGTGCGGGCCCCTGGGGCTTTGGCGTGAACAGAGCTCTCTTTTCATGGTCGTAAGGAAAATTAAAAAAATAAAATAAATAAATAAATAAATATATATATATATATATATATATATATATATATATATATATATTAATAATAACAAAAAGAAGTTCAAAATTGTTATGCTCACAAGGAATTAAGCTGGTAAAAAGATCTAACACAGCCCGAGGTGATGATGTGTTTCAATGGATTTATAATCGGCCATAATGGGGAACACAAAATTAATGAACACGAAACCCAACTGGAGGGTTAAAGCAGCAGATCGGAGTAGAGACTGTACGACACACTCAGACTGTACATCAGCCCCGACAGGACAGAAGGTGACTCGATGGACACTGCTGCAAACTGGGAGACGGCACAGTTGAGCTGCAAAATGGACAAGCAGGCTCTTGGGGGAGATGGGACAGAACGCAGAGACAGCTCCGAAGGGATGGCTAAGTCTTTAAAGCAAATGATGCAGATATAAAAAGGAGGGTGTGGGGTTCATTCACACACACACACACACACACACACACACACACACACACACACACACACACACACACACACACACACACACACACACACACACACACACACACACACACACACACACACACACACACACACACACACACACACACACACACATTTTAGGTGGTTTTCTGTCTGTTTACTGCTCCAAGGCTGTGCATGCCTGCCCTGCTACAGCTCATTAACTCCTAACTGAGAGCATTTAGACACAGATTTTCTACAGAGGGGGAATGTGGCTGCATGCAGTGTAAGCTATAGTGCTTCCACGGACAGACAGACAAGGACTTAAATGTACAGAATGTCCCTTTAACATGGAAATTGAAGCCAGAGTAATTGGTGCGGATGTTCTAATTAAAACGGTACGGTGACGAATGAGTGACGGATCAGTGTCGAGCAGCCGGTTCCTCGCTTGCCCGAGTGACTGTCAACATTTTGTACATATCACAAACTCAAACGGAGCGTATGATATGAATTGAGGCAACCATGCGAAGAGATGTTTGAAATATGTACGACATAAAAGACAGGCGGGGCATCCCGTCAGCTGAAACGCTAATGATTTCTTTTTAAGAACACAGCTGATAAGATCTACATGCTGCCTCGAGAGCACCAGTCAAATCACATTAGTCCGCCCCTCAACACACAGACACACAACCAGTCTGTTTTTAGGTGTATTACATAACTCATGCTGTGGCTCCGCATTCCCCTCGGCCCGAGAGATGCAAAAAAAAAAAGAAAAGAAAAGACAAACAGACATGAGAGATGAAAGGAGAGGTTTAAGGGGGGTGGGGGGGACCTGTTCCCAGGGGAAAAGGTCTCCATTTCCTGCATCAGCAGACACCGAGCACAGCTCCACCAGACTGTCTGGCATGTGAGCGAACAGCAACACTGGAGTTTGATTTGTTGTTTTTCGGCCCGACCAACGGTCTGCGTGCTCTTTAACCCCCGAGAACATGGGCTGAACTCACTGAGCTGAAATATTTTTTATTACATGATCCAATAAAAAGTGTTTGTACATTTGTCACTATCATATTGACACTATTAATTCAGTGTTTCGGTTTTTCAGCAAATGTAATTTATTTCAATATTTAGGCAAAAGCCTTTTCAGTTGTTTTTTTTATCAATGTAGAAAACTGGTCTGGTTGAATTCACAAAGTAGAAAAAGTTATGTGATAAAAATAACATCTCTTTCAAACCAAAAAATAATAATTTTATCTATTCCTTGTGGAGGAAACTTCCAATTCATTCCTCCCTCCTTTGTTAAGATTTCCTTTGAATCCTCAGCTCTGCTGATGACGTGGGTTTCTGGTGGAAAAAAACCCCTGCGTCATTCGGTTTCTAATGCCGTCCTCCACAGATGTGCGTGCACGAAAACATTACGCATCCATCAGCTCCAGCTCGTTTTGTACAGTAGCCGTTAATCTATTGCTGGAGTCGTCACAGCAGCGGCAGAAGGTCTCGGTAGAATCTGGCCAGCTCGCATTCTGCTGCTCTGCTTATCGCGACAACCGCATGGTCAAACCAAGGACATTTTCAAAGAAGAGTACAGTAAGTACAGTTAGGGCACACACCCCCCAACCCGGCACACACACACACACACACACCACTCCTGACTTTTGCATTTTAAATTTCCATTAGTGCCGTTTACACATCCAGTCTGAGTTTGCAATTCACATGGTGCTTCGATGAAACACTAGGGCTGGGTTTTTTTTTGGTTTTTTTCTTCATATCTCCACCGTATGAGAGCAGAGGAAACTCTGGTCCATTGTGTCAGTTTGATTAACAATGGAAGTGGATGAAGGCGTAGGAAGTGGTAACACCCAGGATTGGGCAAAGAGGTGAAGAGGAGCATGTGACCGGGGAAGACCAGATCAGTTCTCCCTGTCGGCAGATCTGGAGAGTACAACTCTGTGTGCATTTTAACTTTTAATCGGCTTAGAGGTGTGTGTGCGTGTGTGTGTTTGTCAAGAAGCAACACCTCTCCTGCCCAGAGAGGAAGTCTGATCTCTCCGAGGAACATACTTAAAGAGGCAGGCAGGATTTAATCACCTGCACCACCTCTCATGGACATCCACCCATGTTCTGTGGGCTGAGATGAACTCTTTTTTTTTTAGACAGACAACAATGTTCCAACCGAAGACTTGTTCCCGGTAATTAGCGGTGCTGACAGCAGATCGAGGATGTCAGTAAATATCCGTCTCTGGGGCCTAATCAGGAGGAAGAACATGGCGGCGAGTACGCGTTTGGCACAGGGCAAAAAGCAGAGATGTGTTGATAAGTGAGACACAACAAAAAACATCACGTGTCCCTGTGTTGTAGCCACGACAGAGGAGAGGAAGAGGCGGGACGGGGGAGCGGGACGCTTGCGAGACAAAAGAGATAAAAAGGCAGCAAAAGTTATGGAAATTCCTGGACAAAGCCAAGCCGTGTTTTGCTCCTTAGGGGAATTGCTGAGATGACAGTAAAACCACAGCAAACCCTGCCCTTTGTCGGAGACTGGCATGATGGGAATATCAGACCGTGTCCCGTTTCCGTCGGCTGAGAGAAAAGAGGAACAAACACAATCCTGTGGAGGAGCCACAAAAAACACTTAGGACAGGGAAAAACAATACCATTATGCCTACATTTTCGCCCTTTTTGTCACATTCTCACCAACACATGCTTACGGGACAAAAAGTGCGCCTGTGTCGTCTACAGACGGCATGTCAGTGAGCGCGCGGAGGCAGCTGCCTGCCAGTGACAGAAAATAAAAGAGAGATGGATAAAAGGGAAGCACAAAAGAGGGTCAAATCAATACATGTCAATGTGTGTGCCCCCTCGACTGGTGCCGTTTCCTCTGCCCTCCGCGGATGTATCACATCCCATAGGTAAAGGATGAGCTGAAGGTGAGAACACAATAACCTGATCCTTTCATGAGCAGATGAGATCAACGGCTGTTCACGCACGCACGCACGCATGCACGCACGCACCTCCTCATTCAGGTGTAAGCCAGTCTCTGATTGGCTGGATGCAAATGAGTAACTGGCAGATGAGCTTATGCGGTGACATCATCTCTGCTGGAAGGGAGGATGGGAGGATTGCTAGGTGCAGTGTGCACACATCTGTCTGCAACACAATAAACTTCCAAAAACAATAGACAAAAAATAAGAATACTGCTGCTAAAGTAACGCAGACAAGCACCCATGATACAACAGGGAGCACTGAAGGTTAAGTCCTGTTTTGGTTCGCAGCCTCGGAGCTCTGGAAGTGAACGTAATAAATGTTGTGAACGTCCGCTCAAAACAAACTGGAGTCAGCACTCTGCTGCAGCAGCATCCCAACTCGCTCTGCAGCAGCCTCCCCACCACAGCTACACTCTCTGGTGATATATGGTCTCACAAGAAGGGAGTTCAATCTGTGCGTGTGTGACTCGCAAATCTGAACTTGACTTAAATGTGCGGAATCTGTACATATTAAAATTAAATTTCTGTAGGAGGCTATTTAAAACTTTCCTTGCCTGTTTTTTCTTGTCTCCGCCGTGTGAGATGGTAGATAACTGAAGCAAATGAGGGGGCACAGCTGCCAAAGGCACTGCAGCACAGAGGCAATTACACAGCTATCCAGGCAAGTGTGTGTGTGTGTGTGTGTGTTTGAGTTTGAGACGGAGGGCAAATAAGGAAGCCTTACCTAGTACCCACTACTGCCTCCGTTCAATTAGTCTGCACCATGACCCCCCCACCCACTCTCGCCTGGGACAAACTCGATAAACAGGAAGTGAGGCGCCCAGGCCTTGTTCCCAGAGGCAGCGCAGAGAAGCAATGAGCTTGTGTAACGACTGCTCTAACTAATTTGCCACCCCGTCACAGCCCATTCAAAGCCTACGGGTTTTGTTTTGGTTCAGAATTTGGTCTAACCCTTTTTCCTGCCACACCGCCTGACCCAACCTCCAAACTGAGCCAAACACAATGAAGCCATTACCTACTTGCCAATTGGGCCACCAAGCAACAAGTTCTTTCCATGCCCACGGGGCACCTGCTGCCGCACACAGACATTTAACTGCTCGAAATATGTGTCTGTTCAGCACAGGTTGAGGCATGAATGTGTTACAGGACTGGGTCGTGGCTCCTTCTACAACCTTCTTTTTTTATTTTAGACTTGAAGAAAAACACAATGAAGTCATTTCAGGTCTTGTTTGTTTGGGCTGTTTTTTTTTTTAAATCAGGCGTGTGCATGACTGTGTGCGTGCATGTGCTGACTGTGTGGATCTAAATGTGGAGGTGAGGTTAGTGCAAGGCCATCTCTTTCTCCTGAGCCTGAGCCAGTAGAAGGAAAACACACACACAGAGAGAGAGAGAGAGAGAGAGAGAGAGAGAGAGAGAGAGAGAGAGAGAGAGAGAGAGAGAGAGAGAGAGAGTGTCTGTGTTGCGCAACTGGCCCTGTGTGTGAGGTTTTGCCCTCTGCAGTGACAGGTGAAAGTGGAGAAGGACAGTCAGTCAAGTCAAGCCATTGTCACTGCCATCTGAGTGTAATCTAACACATGTCCCGGCTGGATCAAGTGAACCTAAAACATGTTGGACACTGAAAACAGAAAAAAAAGAGCCTGATATCAGAGCAGGTAATCAAAGAAAAAAACGGAAAACCCAAAAAAGGCCATCTACAAATTTCAACCTAATTAGTGCGGTCTGATCTGTGCTCATCTAGACATGCACTGAAGAAGAACGGAAATGTCCACAAAGGTTGCTTTGGACATTTTCCTGGAACTTTCCTGCCAGCGCCCCAGAAAAAGGCAAACTCCGGAAAATGTCTGCACCCAGGACATTTTCATATTCCATGTCTGAAAACAGATTATGAGGGCAGCAACCTCCACGGAATCATGGTTTTGTATTTAGGTGTAGTTTTGGTAGAGTAGTGAAAAGCATGTTAACAATAATAGATTATAAAATATTGATATCATCCTTGAGCTCTTTCCTAGAAATACATTTTCAACAGACCATCAAACCTTCATTTGAAAATTAAAGGTCTGGTCTTGCCGTTAGGTCAGACGTCTAGGCATTTTTTTTTTCTCCAGCCAGAATGACAAAGCAGCTCTGTTGCACCGTGCGGTTAGAGCCGCAGGAAATAATCCCATCCGATTCCTCCAGACAAAGCTTTTAATAGATAACGATTTCATGAGATTTCTATACTCTAATTGTAACTTAATCCCAGTTGGGGTTTTTTTTTTAGCTAAACTTTCCGCAAAGACTGATTGAATTCAGCCCCATCTGAGTGAGAAGCAGCAAGGCGAGGGGTGGGTCTGGTGGGCGGGGTCTGTTGGTGGAGAACGGCGACCCTTGTTGAGTGCGCACGTCTCGGGCTCCGTGGAAGCAGCCGGGCCTGCCAAAGATAGCGTAATGAGAGACACATGGCAAACAGTATGGCCTGCTCTGCTAATACAACACAGCCACACTACGATGATACAATCTGAGCTATTGTTCCACACACCGCACATTATAAAAGTTACCACATGATCCACTGGGAGCAAACATACACACGTGCGCTTTTGCCATGTGACGGAGACTCTGGGTCGGTATGTGCCCGCTCCCCTGCAACACATCAGCAACCAACCATCCATCCATCACAGGAGGTACAGAAACATTACACCTCAAGACGGAGAGGAGAACATTGTTTTCTGTTTCATTCTGCACTTGTGTGCACGTTTGTGTGTGTGTGTGTGTGTGAGAGAGAGACAGCAGAGAGAATTCATTCACATGTGACAATGTACATACAGTACATAGGATGCCCTCACTGTAATCTCTAAAATAACTTTCAAAAGGTCAAACTACAAAGCTACAGAAGATTTTTTTCTTTTTCTCTCTTGAACCACTGACACTTAAATCCCGACCAGACTGGTTAGACTATCAACAACAAACCCACGGGCCACATGAGATCAAAAGACAATATAATCCCCACTTCCATTGCCTAAGAGTCCCTTCAAGGTCAAAAGCTGCAAATACAAGGAGACATGTCAGACTTTTCCCCCCGTTAAACATTTTAAATCAAACTGGACTACTTAAAGGAATAGTTTGACATTTTTGGAAACATAACTATTCCCTCTCTTGCCAAGATTTAGACGAGCAGATCAAAGCTGGAGCCTGCTAGCGGTTAACTTTGCATAATGACTGGAAACGGGAGGAAACAGCTCAATGGTTCACTAATTGACAGTGTTAGATCTTGTTTCCATTTAAAACAAACAAGGACATATTATGTATAAATGGGGGAGTCACAAAAACCCTGATTATTTCTTGGCCAGCTGCAAAAACCCAACTAATTTGTATAAATAAGATGCTAAATAATTTTGTCTCTCCAGTTGTTAATCAGGGGTATTATACATATCATTATATTTATATCATTTAAAATGACTTGACGTACTGCTTCCCCTGAAGTTCACCTGAGTATAAAGTCTTTGCTCCTGACTGTACAAAGACCTCAAGGTCAGGTCCATTTTATTTTACCTTACGTGGAATGACGTCAGTCTGTGTTTGCAGGAATTGCTGGCGGGCAGTTTCCACTGTACACAAAGCCACTGTTGAAAGCTGAAACACACCGGAGCCCAGGGGTAGGGGGAGGAGGGCTAGCCTTGGCTGAGGTCAACGAGGACCTGTTCGGGATGGGCGTTCCCCCCCGAAAACACACATCAATCGAGCCGTATAACATCACCGCCGAGCTGTCCGATTGGCTGACGGAGACGCAGCGGGGAGAAAATGATGCTAAAAATAGACGTGACGGCCCATTTTGGCTTAATGAGCCCGTGAGACATCACTGCGCCGCGAAGGTCACTCCCCTGCCTTGATTGTCAAAGTACCTCTGGCACAAGCTCTGCCTTCACAAGGCTTCTGTGTGTGTTTCACCAGCAGTATATAACACATGTGGAGCCTCGCAAATACATCACACACACACACACACACACACACATACACACCCGCATAAACGGCAGGCTGTTATTCATACTAAGAGCGGCAGTGAAGTGTAAACAGAGTTCTGAATCACAGCGAGGCCTAATCTAATCCAGCTGTGCAAGAGTGCGTCTCTGTTAAAGCTACAATTTTACTCTCACCATCAAACTGCTCCATGGAGAACGAGGGAGATATATTTAGACTTTATACAGCGGTTGAGGCAGGCTCGGGCTGGCTAACCACAAGAGAGGGAATAACCAGATCCGTGTCTGCACCGACTGCCATGAGACCCGAACTAAATCATCTTAACCTCGCTCTCAAAGCACAATGACCGGCCGTATCTGCGCCAGTAAGTCATCAGGTCTTAAAACTACAACTGCTCTCCAACAACGTCGGCTGCCACCGAGTCCGTCTGCAGGGAACCGCACAGAAAGTCAACTCAGAGCAAAGTCTGTGAAGTCGAATGCTCTGCAAACAACAGAATCGGAATGAAAAAAAAACGGGGGGGAAAAAACACATCTTTGACCTCTTGTATGGGAACTCTGTGTCCGAACAAACAGTGCTGCAGAGCCAAAGGGGGCACGCAGGAGGACGGGACCAAATGCTGGGCAGGCCTGACTGATCGTCTGCCTTCTGGCTGCATTCCATTTTCATTCCAACTAGTCTTGGACTGCCATCCCAACAAACCCTGTAGACCAGCAACGTCCAACTCCTCACCTACAGTCGGCTACAGGAAACTGGCAATGTGCCATCCCTGTCCCTCTGTCCTAAGCTCCCTCCCTCCCTCCCTCCTCTTCCCCTCCCACAAGTCAAGATACCCCGTGTCTCTGACTTCAGCAGAATCTCTGCCCGCTACAGCAGCACTGTCCTCAAACGTCTCCTCAAAAACCGCAGCGATATAACAGAGAGAGGGAATGGGCAGGATACGAAGGAGGGAGGGATCGGATGGAGAAGTTAGTGAAAGTCTGAAAATAAACAGTACATAGAAAAGTGCTGAAAAGCCAAGTACCATGACAACAACAACAACAACAACGATGCACAAAAAACAGTATAGAGGAAGGAAGGGTAAGGAAAGGAAATAACGGTGACTCGGTGAAGTACCTATAGAAGAAGCAGTCGCAGCACACCAGGACCCCCATCCAGTCGGCGGTGAAGCAGAGCCGGGGTGACGAGGCTCCAACCCGCAGCACCTCTTCCTCCCTCTCACCTCCCCCGTCTCGGCTGCTCTCTCGCGAGCTCAACTACGAGCAGCTCCCGGCTCCCGGCATAGCACCTTGTGCGATGCTGAAACGGCCTGTGACTTTAACGCAGGTCACGCAGGACCGATGGACGGACGTGCGCGCGCACATGTAGGACCTTTTTGTCGACTCAACCAACCGAACAAGCATGGGAAATTACACTTTCAAAACAAAACAACAACAACAACAAAAGATCCTTCACAATGCCAGCCAGACACACACTCTCTCTTTCTCCTTCCCTTCCAACTACTGCAATTGCTTGCCTCACTTTCACACTCGTCCCCCCTCTCTCGCTCTCTCTCTCTCTCTCTCTCTCGCTCGCTCTCTCTCGCTCGCTCTCTCTCGCTCGCTCTCTCTCGCTCGCTCTCTCTCTCGCTGGCTGGCTCCTTCTTGAAAGGCGGGAAGATTAGCTTGGCAAACAGAGTCCCATAAACAAACTGCTGACGGCTGGGCAGCTCAGGGTGGACTGCAGGGGAGTTGGAGAGAGATGGACAGAGACATGGCAAGACAGAGAGAGAGAGAGAGAGGATACAATCCCTAGGAGGCAGCAATCTCAGCCATCTATATACATCCTAAACAAGGTCCAAACATCCTCCACCCACCGCTCACAAAGACCAAACACGCTCTCTGTGTGCTGAATCCCCAAATTCCCATCCGACCTCTCTCTGGAAAGTCAATCATTGCGGCAGGTCGACAGCCTCTTCATGCTTTGGCACCGTCAAGCCGCCACGTGTGACTGCGCTGCAACAGCAGATGTGGCAGAGCGTCATCTCTTATGTCAATGCAGGAGGAGGGACGAGCGAAATGTGAACATACTCGGGATGCGCAATGTTTTCGTGCACCGTACACAGACACACAATGACCGTGAGTGACTCTTCATTCACACAAATGATGCAGAGTTACGTGATGGGAGGGGCTAGCTAGCGCGGAGACAAGCCCCCAGGAAGCGAGCCAATCACTGCAGCGCACTCTGGATACGGCATTGGGCAAAGAAGGTAAAGGACACAGCGTGAATTATGGGTCTCGTTCTATCTCTTTCCCCTTTTCCCCGCATCATTCAATATAATACATATATACAAAACACACACACACCTAGAAGGACTGCGGCGGTCAGCAGTAGGTGTGTGTGTGTGATGCTGTAACCGAAGGTTGCTAGACGCGACAGGATTAACTGACCAAGAGATACAGAGGCTCAAAGTCAAACAGGCCGATTCTGCTCTGCTCTGCTGTCAGGAGAGAACAAAACACTGCGGTCCGCCGATAAAAAGAGGGAGACAACAGAGGCAGTCACCTTCAGAGGACGGTAGTTACGCAACAACAGCATGGGGTGGGGGTGGTGGGCGGCTTCGCTCATTCTGTTGCTGACTCATCAAATGAGCACCTGAGCAGTGTTATGGGTTTAACAGCAGCCAGAGCATGTAGATAGTTTCACCCTAACGCTGCTGCATTGAACTTCCCACGACACATCTGTGCTACGTCTGTCTGCGCCGGCGCTTTTTGAAATAAAGATGACAAAGAAGAACTGCAGCAGCGAAGCCGTTTTAACATCCAATGACGTCAGCCCTCCTTCTCCAGCACCACCACCATCATCACCTCCTCCTCCTCCCTGGAGGCCTGTCACCAGGAGCTGCAGCTAACAGGCCTCCTCTTTCACTGTTTAATTACCTCATCCCTCTCACCTGCATGCACACACACACACACACACACACACACACACACACACACACACACACACACACACACACACACACACACACACACACACACACACACACACACACACACACACACACACACACACACACACACACACACACACACACACGTGGATGCGTGCTTGCAACAGAGTAGAAGGGGACAGTAACACACGCCCTTCCAAAGTTAAATCAGAAACGGGGGTATTGGTAGACAGCTATAACATCTTTCTCATATTTTCAGCTGTGCAGTGAAAGTGGGTGTTTGTTGCTCATTAGCACCCTTTGTGTTTTCAGTTCCTAAGAGTCCGGATGTCGGATGTGGATTTTGTGTGTGTGTGTCTCTCAGGTGCAGCAGAACGCCATGTGCCCGATAACAAGGCAAATGGGAAAAGGAGGGGCAGAGGAAAAATGTAACAAACGAAACTAGCACTAAATCAACTGTCACTTTTAACAATATGCGCAAACTCAGCGGTGTGTGTGTGTGTGTGTGTGTGTGTGTGTGTGTGTGTGCTTCCTCCAGACTTTTGGGTCCTTATCATGAAATCCAGGCAAACAATAAAAGCAAGACATCCGGAGTAACGGTCACACAGGATGTGAGAAAGCTGTGAGAATTTGTTGGCGGAACACAGTTTTTTCTTTTCTTATAAACCTATTGGCTCGGAGAGAGAGAGAGAGAGAGGGAGAGAGAGAGAGAGAGAGAGAGAGAGAGAGAGAGATACGGAGAGAGACCGAACCACTGGGCAGGAAACAGACCCGACTCGTGACCGGGTTTAGAAAACACCAGGCCGCTGCCATCATGTCAAGGGAAAATGGGCTAGGGGGGAGAGAGAGGGGGACGTTGCACAATGCTAAACAAAGTTGCTAGGTGATGGGACCAAAAGATGGGAGCATTTCAGTGGTGGGAGGGGGGGAAAGGGAAGGGAGGGAGAGATTGGTTTTCAAAATGAAAGAGGGGAAGACAAAAGAATAAAAAAGCCAACCCCCACCGCAAAGCAAGACGGACAGGTTCTTCCTAATCAGGCTGAACAGACCAGACGACACGTGGCTGAAATCTGGACACCAAAGGAAATGACCAATCATCACATGATCAATCTCTAAAATCAATAGCCACGATCAAGAGATCAGAGACCATTTCACCTGTCACCAAAACTGAAAAAAAAAACACATGTACAGTACATTTGCAAAACTACCAACTTGGTCAAGCAGTGATTTCACATAAGAAGACCATGGGAAATTCATTTGCAGGATGATATTACTAATATTGAAATTCAAAAAAAAAATGGCAACATTAAAGGGTTAATGCAGGATAATAAAGAAGAACAATAAAGTGCAGTAAAGAGGAGCTCCACCATGAGCCTGCATGGAAACATCACAGAGAAGGGGAACTGATCTGATGAGATAGAGGATGTATTACAACATGCTGGCCCTGCTCCTCCTCCTCCTCCTCATCTTCCTCCTCTCCATATGGATGATCAACATTAATAACTTCGCGCCAGCCTCTTCTTACCTATTCAACGTGTAGGAGCCGTTCCGTTTGAACCTCATCCTGGACGACAGGAAGCGGATAAAGAAATCCAGAATGGACGGCGTTTTTTGTTTATGTAGCTTGTTTTCCCCGTTGCACCTCGAAGAGGGCCGAGCCGAGCCGAGTCGAGCCGAGTCGAACCGAACCCCACCGTGCGCACGTGGAGAACGAACGAACAAAAGAGGAACAATACGGGAGTTGCTTTTTTTCCCTTTCTCTCTCTCTCTCTCTCTCTCTCTCTCTCCCAACACCTTTCTCCGAATCCGTCTCTCGCTTCCTCCCAGACCTCCTCCTCCTCCTCCTCCGGTTCCCCTCTCGGTGTAGTTTCCGTGGGGCAGGGTGGACGAGTCTTCACGCACGCGCCCGCGCGCGTTTTCGACGAAGAGCGGTAAATGGGGGGGGGGCTCGTGTCGGCGGGCACGTGAGCGGTGCGGAGCGATGGACTGATGCGACTTTGACAATCTAGCAGATATTTCACGCGGAGTCTGCTCGAGGCTCCTCTTTGTCCCAGAGCCTCGCTGACGCGAACCAGCGACGCTTTAAAAAAAACAAAAAAAAAACATGCAGATGAAACTTGAACCTTTTTTTTTTTTTTTTTTTTCTTCTCCCCAAAATGTCCTCGTTTCCTCCTCCGGCTCGAATCGGCTAAAGAAAGCCCCGAAATAAACCCACAAAAAATAAAAACATTCAAAAGATTTTTTTTTTTTTAATGTCGGCGGTCCCTTTATGAAAATGGTTATCGATGCGAACCAGCTTCTTCCAGCCCATCCACGGACCCATGTTTCAGCTTTTCCTATCTAAGGAGCTATATTTACACACACACACACACACACACACACACACACGTTTATATTCCTCCATAGGCTGAACACTAACCAGACTGCAGCAGTCCAACACGGCTCCTGTCAACGCCTGAAGGGTGAGACAGATTTAAGGCTAAGAATAGGGACGACGATCCATTAATGCCGTTTAAATCCAAGTATAGCCCTTCCATGCGATCTGCATGCGTGTCTTTGTAATGGACGGACACACACACACACACACACACGTATCACTCACATTTCATGCAGGAAGCTGGCAAACACATGCTGGAACTGCAGGAGCCGAATCACGGCTTTTGTATTGATCCATGCCTGGATTTGCAGTTTGAGAGGGAATAAAAACGAATAAATTGAATTATAATGATGACAAAACTGGGGGGAGTCAACCTACTTAATCAGCCATCACTGCCACCATGAATCACCTCGGGCTGAGTGGCTGCACAGTGAGTGATGTCCATGGCTACATGCAGCATTCTCTCAGCCTCCTCTCCGACAATCACTGTGAGAACTGACAATGGAGGGCAGTTGCAGGAATGTTAAAATGTGGGGAAATGACTGAATTAGTAAAAAAAAAAAAAAGTGACCGAGCGGATGCAGCGGTGACACTGGAATGACTTTACAACGACAACCCCCTCAATGGTGTATTCATGCCCTTGCAAAAGAGGCGCTTGCTCTCTGTGGGAATGTGTACATCAACTGCAGGTGCAGGTGAGTCAAAGCTGTTGTTCGGTCAAGTTTGGATTGATACGGTAATGGATTAAAAGGAAGAAGAAAAAAGTTGTTTGTAGAATTGGAGAGGAGAAAAGATGGATGGATGGAGAGAAAGGGAGAGAGAGGGGGAATATGTTGAGGAGAGCGCCAGACCACGACGACGGGAAAAATGGAAAGACCAGATGTTGCTTTTCATATAGTTAGAGAAGCTTTGGAAAGGTGCAAGTTGACATACAACATGGGCCCCACTCTGGATTTAAATCCATGATATCATTTATGGTTTAAATGTAATGTGTTAGAGTTATAAATAGAGCTTGACACATACGGATCTTTGGGGGGGCCAATGCCAATACTGATATTAGGGAGTAAAAACTTTCCAATAGCAATATATTGGCTGATGATGTACTTAAAAAAAAATTGGCAATGATCCCTAAGATGTTTTCATCAAACCCTTATGACAAAGAAATGTAATTGAGGTTTGATATTTTACAGTTTAATCATACACTTTAATATAAAGTAGTATAAATAAACAGAACACAAATAATTAAGAAAAATAAATTCATAGCTTTTCTGTAATATTAATTCTTTAAAAAAGTTATAATACTGCATACATGAACCCAGATATTAAAACTTTTATAAAGTCTTAAAGTGTCTTAGAGGAAAAGAAAAATAAGGACCAAGTCTTCACTGAAAGCTTCAAAATAATAAATTATCTCCATGATAGTAACAACTGAGATTAATTGAAGGACAAGTCAGTCCAGCTCAATTCAAAGAATCCCAGCCACCACGTCCTCCTCCCCTCAAAAAAAATCTTTACGAGCAAAATAACACTTCTCATTAACTTGTGTGTGGGGGGGGTCTTGAGGGACTAAAGCAGGGAGAGGCACAAAATGATGAATCCAGGAAATTCGTAGGTTTAAGAGCATTCGGGATTATTAATATTCAGCATTACATCATGGGAGTGTGGTGGTGCAGTGTCTGTGTGAGTGTGTGTGTGTGTGTGCATGAATCCTCCTCTCCCGCAAAAGCACTCAGGGTTTGTCTCAAAACCTCCGAGCTCGTTTATTACAAAAAGAGCAGCCTGGCAACAAAAGTGCTGATCAATCGCACACAGCCACCACCACCTCCACCATCGCTGCTGCTGCTGCTGCTGCTGCTGCTGCTGCTGCTGAAGATCAGTCAGTCACTGCAGAGTTACCACAGATACAAGGAGGAGGAGGAGGAGGAGGAGGATAACGGCAGGAGGGGGGTTAACAGAAGATGAGTAGACTGGTGGGTATGGGACAGGGATGTAGGAAGCATGGTGGAAAGAAAAGAGAGTGACCACTGCCGACCACAGAGGCACAATTAGCCCAAGCTTTATTGTCGAACAAAAAAACAACCCCCCCCCGCCCCGTTCCCACCCTCATCCTTTCAGTTTCAATCCATTCTTCCTTCCTGCACTCATTCATAACCTACACCTTAACTGCCCTTGATTTTATAGCTCCCTCTTCAGCCCCTTCATTAAGCTAATTTCTTTCCTCTTTCGCAATCCTTACTTCTATTCGAGCCTCTCTTTTTTTTGCATCTCACATTAAGAACCCCCTTTTTTACCCCCCTTCTGTACATCCAAGTCCCTCCCTACATTCCTCTTCCTGGTGCATGTTGTGTAAGAATGACGTGAACTTTTAAGTGTGTGTCAACGCATACTAATGGAGTCGATGCACGATGTCTCGTTGAAGGAGACAAGCTGCAGATTTCTCTCAAGGTGTTGAAATTAAGGATGAAATAAACTTAGTCTTTTTTCTCTGCACCGTTCCCAGTGACGGGGATGCTGCCAGAAAACAGTCATCGCGACTGGCCGCAGCTCTGGAATCGCCCTGGACCCTGCACTACCTACACAGGCTTTCCAGGAATACACTGCACAGAGTCAAATACAGGACTGCACTACACATACACACACACAGAACTGTGGCACCAGCAACTAGAGTGCATGTATAAGAGGAGACGCCAGCTTTAGAAAGACTGTGTCACTGCAAGTGCCAAGTTCCCCAGCACAGTGATACTGAGAGAACACACACACACACACACACACACACACACACACACACACACACACACACACACACACACACACACACACACACACACACACACACACACACACACACACACACACACACACACACACACACACACACACACACACACACACACACACACACACACCTGCTGTTAACATGATAAAATTTATCTTATGAAACTGCTCACTTGTGTATTATGCAATTTGATACACTGCAATTTTTTTTTCTGTAAGATCCAAGAACATACTGTTTTCTCTCTCTCACCCTGAACACACAAACAAACACACGGACACTGAGCACAGTGAGCAGTATGCGTGAGCTGGGGCCCGGCCAAGGGGTTCATATGAAAGGGCCTATATATACAGGCAGGCTGGCTGACGCCAGGAGTCGGTCGGTCAGTCTTTGTGTGTATGTGTGTGTCTTTTACATACAGTCTGGTCTATAATGAGAGGACACTACTGTAACTCACCTCTTACAGTCTGTCCTTTCATATAGCTTCTACTCTGACTATACTTCCTCCAACATCACTGGTCTCTCAGTACGCGGCTGCTCATTAATTTTAAATGTGAGCTAATTGGAGGAAAATTACAGTGATGTTGACATTTTTTCTCATATGGCTCCTGAATGTTATGCCTGCGAACTTCTTGACTCTGCACTCAATCAGCGTTATCTTCCCGTATCTGGACAGCTTTGGTTTCAGTTCAAATTCCAGCCCTGCACGGAGGAAATGAAAAGCAACCATTCCCATGAGACGATCACTGCTCAGGCATTTAGAGAACGCGGAGCTCGGAGTCAGCTACGAAAGAAACAAACATTTAACTTTAAATTAATTTTAAAAAGCACCAAGTTCAGGTTTTGATGCTGCTGTGAGAAGAACATGTCATTTAGATTTGAAAGGATTCGTTGTTTATGGATTAACTTACTCTTAAGTAATAATGGCGCAAATTCAGCTTTAATGATTGTAAACCTTATATTTGCTTTCATTCATGCAAAATGTCAGCTAACAATTAATCAAGAATAACATTACAATAATTGATAAAGACAACAACTATTGTCCTTTCTTGAATTTTTTCTGTCTTTTTTTCATTCTACATTCAAAAATAACAAGGCTGAACTAGAGTATTTTCTAACTGAGTATTTTTTTAATAAATTAAAAGGGTTCAGTTTTTCCCCTGCAGGTTTTAGTCCTGGCGTTGTGGAGAAGACATTGAAACACTATTTAGACTTTCATGTGAAAAAACAAAACTTTTGTTAAAAATGGTCTCTTTCCTTGCGTCCTGGCACAGACAATCACATCTAATGATCCAAAAACGGAGGACGCCGTTCACTAGTTAAGATGTAGAATCGGAGTCATGTTTTATTCTAATGGCTCAAATACCACTGAGGAGGTGAAGCACTGACATGATCGACTGCTGAGGCCTGTGGTATTATGTTGCCACCTACTGTTCACCAGATAAAATGCAGGTCTCGCTGCCTCGTTCTTTCTCTGGGGCTGCTGCGCTAAATACAAGCTGCTCTGGGGCTGAGGAGGAGATGAGAGAGAGGCAGCAGGCGGCCAGGGCAGGCCAGGGCAGGGCAGGGCAGGGCAGGGCAGGGCAGGGCAGGGAACATGCAGGCAGAGGTGGAGGCCGTCACTGATGACCTGTTGACTGGAATGCAGTCAGGCATTGCTGACGTGAATAAAGGGCTTCGCACCAGTGATGGAGGGGAGGGCACAGATCCACTAGGGCAAGAAAATGGAGAAAAATAAATGCTGATGACAGGATTCACACTGCAAGAAAAAACCCTTAGACTAAAATTTAAATGATGGGATGAAGACTCTGTAAACACTGAACGACTGCAGTGTGCACCCACAAAGAAATCCTGACTTGAACAGCCAACTATTCGGACCTGGGAATTTTTGAAGGAAACATTCGATGAATTAAAAGAATGTGCGGCAGCTCCAGAGGAGAACAGAACTATTGATCTCCATTCCGTCTGCCTCTGGCGGCTGGTTGGGCCGGCTGGTTCAACACGGCGGCCGCTTGCTAGCGGTCATGTGATGCTGGAACTGGAACGAGTCGACAGAATCCGGTGCACACTGGGGCAGACCTGCAAGTCACAATTATGCAACAAGATCTGATTTCATGGTCATTGGACAGATCTGGCCCTCCTTTTTTCCCCCTCTTTCTATTCTCTCACTTTCTGCCTTTCTCCTTATGTCACCGCAGTGTCACGCGCACACGCACACACACACACACACACACACACACACACACACACACACACACACAGCAGAGTATACACCTCTCTCTCTCTCTTGTGAACTCATATGACTGACCACACAAAGTTACCTAACTGCTGACAGGTAGGCTTTTTGGGGGGAAGCTGGTAGCAAGTTCCTGCCCCCACTAGACAGTCATGTGAACTGGACATGTGCTGCCATCTTGTGGTTTGAAGAGACACAGCAGCTAAATTCTGTCTTCAGAAACAGAAATGTCCTTGAGGCTCCATAGAAGTGCAAACCGGATTCAGTAAGGATTTTATGTACCGATTAAAACTAAATTCAACATGTTATTCATGTGGTATTATTATGTTGCTAAGCCAAAGACAAAGTAATGAATCTGGTCTCAAAACTACTACAATGCTTGACTTTCAAAATCACCGTGGCCAATACTTCCAAATGATGGATGTAGAATAAACACACAAGACATTTTGTAGATAAATCATTTCTCTATTGTTTATACATCAGTGTGTTAACGTGACCTAGTCTGATCCGCATAACCAAACACTGAGCCGCAGCCTGAAAGGAGCCGGCTGTGAACGACTTAAAAAAGAAAGAAAAAAAAGATTTGAAAAAATTTAACAAACCACATAATATATTCAAATCTCCAGACTCGGTTTTGTGTGAAAGTGCAACAGAAAGCGTGTGGTGAACTCGTGAAATCTGTTCCGGCAGCTCTGAGCTGATGCTAGAAAAGGCCTTGCCCAGGTAGCTAATCCTCACACTGTAAACAGCTCCACACACACACACACACACAGCTGAAGTGTGCAATCCACAGCTGCCAGTGGTTATGTAACCGTGAGTGTGTGTGAACTTGTGCAGTCCTTTAAGAGACCGGTGACCTCTAACCACCTTGACCCCAGATGCTCACCCTTCAGCTGTTAAAGAATATGGGAGGTCCTTAACCCGTCTTAATTCAAGTGAGTGGTCTTTTATTTTGAGAGCATTATTTCTTCATTTCCCGTTCAGATTTTGCAATACTTTTCCCTGAAGGCCCCCCTGCACTTGTGCTCTAGCTCTTTGATTTTTGGGTAAATCATCCTGCCAAATTCCCAGATAAAGACAGACCAAAGTTGAAGAACAGGGCCTTTGTGCACTGTCGACAGTATATCAGGGCAGGAGCAGGGCAGATCTGCATTCACGTACTGTAAGACGCTCTTCGTCTTTCGTGCAGAATAATGCCCCCTTTACAATGCTCTTGAATAAAAATCCATATTAGAGATGCTATCCAGACAGATAACTCTAATATACCAGCGTCGGTGGAGGTCTTTCTGTAATATAGGACGCTAGGAAGCAATATGGCGAGGTAAGCTGCTCCGAGCGACACAGAGAAGAGGCACAATGAAGAATTTATGTGTTTTTTAATAAAGTATCCAGGTCAGACGTTTATTGAGCAACTGAAGGGTCCCAAAGAACGTATTAAAGGAGAATTCGTCCTTAATCTCATCAATTTTGGAGATGCCCTTGTCCCTCTTTTCTCATTTGTTCGAGAATGTTTATTATTCTTGCTGATAACTTGCGCAAACCATACCAGCATGACATCACATCAGCCTCCCAAACGCCAATTCACTGCACTGCACTGTCAAAGCAACACAGAAGAAGATATGGCAGAGAAGTGCAGCTGCAAAGCGTTCCGATAAACCGAGCACGGTGACAAGAGGCCCAGCCGGAGCCAATGAGAGGAAAGCAGCACTTCCTGTGTTTGTGCATCTCACTGTTTTGCTTTTCCCTTCAGCACAACGAGAGACACAGACTTCCTGTGAGCTCCAGCCTCCCCGGCCTGGTCAGAGGAGCTACAAGAGGGAGGAGGAGAGTGCGTTTCAGCGCAGGGTGGGGCAGTGAGGGCGAGGAGGGAGATGATGAAGGAGGAATACACACATGGATGCACACGGGTTGAGCCAAACACGCAGCCGTATGCAAAACAGAGGCACGGATGCAGGTGTACATGAGGACACACACACCGAGGCAGAACAAGCACATATGCACTTAGAGATGATGGTTAACGTCAAGTGCAGCATAAATAAGGGGGGAAAAGGGAGACTAGAAATAAAAGACAGATACAGGGAGTAATAACCAAAGCAACGAGCCAAAGGCTTTTGACCTGCAACTTGTTTCCTTCACCCCGTCGCACCAAACCACACTTAAAAATAACAACAAAAACCTTTTATATCTGACTAATTCAGCAGCTACATGGTGTGATTATGAGAAATCTTTAAGTGTTTGTACCGCTCGTCGCCGCCCACCCCCCCTCTGTTCAGCCCCGAGTGACACCCAAACTCACCAAAGCGGAAGAGGAAACGGATGTGGAGATGAGTGTGTGTGTCTCGCTCACACATGAAACAAACGTGCAAACTGGCACATTGTGCAAAGAAGCGGATATCCAGCACACACACACACACACCAGTGTTACTTTGGACTCATTCAGGCTCGTCCTGAGCCATAGAGTGAAATTTACTATTTCTGTCCGCCGCTCCTGTCAAATCTTTTGTAGTAGAGTTATTAAGGTCCTGAAATAAACTCAACTCTATATTGCAAAATCGTCACATTTAAGAAGCAACAGTAAAAGGTGACAAACCATCGATCCATTATCTATTAACAGACGGAACTCATCATAGCAGCTCTGTTAAATAACCATGCGCTGCTTTGCAGAGGAAACATGAGATACCAAGAGATGCAAAGATAGAGGGAAGGACAGAGAAACCGAGCAGAGGAGGAACCAGAGGGAAGATAAAAGAGAAAGCAGAAGCAAACGACCGGAGGTCAGGAGCCTCCTTTTGCTTCACAGATCTCCTCGCTCCATCACTCTTTATGTAGGCTAATCTCTTCCATCTCACCTCCCTGAGCTGACCGGCCCACTTAGCCTCATTTAACCAGCTAACGGCCGGTAATAAATCAGCAGCGCGCTCTTCTCCCCATCTAATCTGTAGTCGTCCGTTTCGGCTCGGCAACTCTCCCGCTGATATATGACTCGGTCAACTCTGGGTTCCAGTAGTGAGGCAGAGTTTCTGCAGGTAGAAAACCTCGATGGGAACATGAACCAGACAGCGATCAGAAAACAAGACCAGGGAGATAAAACTACAGGAGGAAAGTGGAAAGAAGAGGACGGCAGACAGGACTTGGACTTCCTTTTCTCTGTTTCATGGCTGGAGTTGATGACCGCTCATCACACGTCATCTTCTTCTTCTTGTCCTTTGTCGCATAATTTGTATTTAGTTAAAGTCATAACATCTAAGTTGACAGAATGAGTCGGACGTGAGTGGTGAGATGTCCTTCCTTCCTTCCTTCCACTGGCTTTCCTGGATTAAACTGTGTCAAAGTGAGCTGCTGCTGGCCTCGCTCCCACGCCTGGATCCTCATAACGCACCCGTGTTCACAGCCAGTCTTTAGCTTTTTACTAGCTTGTAACCTAGCTCCTAATGCCACCAGACTATTGGCTCGGTGTGAGCATTTGCAACGAGCCGGCCAGCTCCGGGGACCCCCGGTGTGATTAAAAAAAAAGGGCTCTTAGAAAAGGTCATGTTGAGCAGGTCTACGTCTGGAAACACACAACGGAGAAGAAAAGGCCAGTGTTGTGACATGGTGCCAGACAGCTGCGTGTGCGCATGACCTTGACTGCGTGTGCGTGTGCGTGTGCGTGTGTGTGTGTGTGTGAGAAGAGGACAGCACACGGAGTACAGAGCATGTTCCCCCGCGTGCCCCTCTGTAAAGCCTCAGTCAGTTAAGACTTATCAGTATTTACACACACACACTTCCTTGCGGGGGTATCAGAGGCCTTTACAGGGGTCAAACACTCAGTTGTGGTTCTTGTGTCCAGCCTTGAGCTTCTCTGCTCGATTCCTAGGAGGCCCAGTCAGCAGCTCTCCGTACACTCACCAAGCAGGGGAAATCAGACGACCTCTCGCTCTCTGTGTCCTCTCCCTTTGCCTGATCTGCCTCCTCCACATCCTTTTTTTAGGATGGAGCTGGCATGTAACAAACTCTCAAACTTCTCAGGCTCACGATCATCCACTGTGTTAGATCTGCAGCTGTAGGCTACATCCTGATACTACTATATTTTTGTTTTAAAACAGCATTTTAAAAACTGGTGACGTGTTTTCGGATGATCGCTGCACCTCCCCGAGCGTCTCGGTCCACACGCCGCCCGCTCCCTCCCTCCCTCGTATGGCCGTCATGGTGGCAGGAAGGAGAGGAGATGTAAAAGCCATATGGGCAGTTCAGAGCCATACGGCGGGGTTGTCAGTGGACACATATGAAACATATGGCCGCTGGCGCTCGCCTGTCAGCTATTAGGCCTGCTCTATCGCAGTCTCCCTCTAATCTTGCTGACGGCCCTCGCTGCTGTTTAACGTCTCGCACTGACCGCATCCACATGCGCTCCGCGAGTGTGAATGCACACATGCATGTACAAGAACATATACACCAAAGATAAAAGGCTTTAACCAGTGAAGGAAAAAAAATCCTTTTTCTCTTCTGCCTCTTCCTGAACTTTGGTCTCTTCACTTCTTTCATGCTCGTCGTCAGCGATGTCAGGCTCTGACACACCTCGTCCACTCACTGCGCAGGTGTCACAGAGATCAGCAGCACCACATTACATCTTCCTTGAGTGTCACAGCCAGTGAGATGAAGTCCATTTCTCACTGTAGCTTTTGTTTTATCTCATTTCCTGTTTACTGGAAATGTTGACGACTTGGGAATTGAGGTCCCGCCCCCTGCTCTGTCACTTAAAAAGATCGGGAGTATTGGCTGAGTTACACATGAATGAGCAAACAAACTGAGGCAGACAAATAAATGGGGAGAAGAAGAAGAAGCCACACACTAGTCTGTACACAGTTCACATCCAAGGGAACAGCTCGTCGTCGTGAGCTTTATGCCAGTTCTTGCTAAAGTGAAGGAAACTTAAAGGTTGCACACGTAAAGGTTAAGAGGGGTAAACAACGAGGCAATCAGGTCGCACACCACCCATTACATCACCGTCTACTTCCTGTCTGAAGCTGCTAAACAGGAAGCTCACGATTCGAAATGGAGGTCAAGAGCAGCCCTCTGTTCTCCAAGCACAGCAGGACGTCTCCACATTCACACCCATCATGTCGAGTATGAGGGCTCACATCATTATCTGTATTTTTACTTCTTTTTCTCCTGCGTGTTGTCAGCGCGGCCTCCGCTGCAACGCATGTAATCCCATTTAGAGAGGGTATCCATGGCATGGAGCTGATCCATAAACACGCACATGCTCAATGTGAACACCTACACATGCCGGGTGGGGGGCTGGTCGCTGATTAAATGGGAAGTGGGGAAAATAGCAGGATGCTGAGGGAAGAAGAAAGTTTAAGAGGAAAGGAATTGAGGCAGAGAAGAGGAGGAGGAGCGTCTTGGGCACAAAGATGAACTTGGTTCTCAGAAGCGTGCGTTTATACTTGGCTTCGACTGCCTGATGCAGAGATCTCTAATCCAATTACAGTTCAGATGGCCTGGCGGCCTATAGCCTCTCAGCCACCAAGGACAAACCTAGCCAGCTTACACCGGTGCCAGCAGCCCACCGGCTCTGCACAGATTTAGCGGCTCACCGCTCAGCTGAAGCCTCGCCCAGGAGCGCCGGCCTAGGCATCCTCCTTCAAGACAAATGAAGGTCTCTTCCCTTAAATGAGGCCGGGCAAACATTCAGATCTTGTTTTTTAATGAATGCAGGATCTAGAGCATATATATTTCTTTCTTCCTCTTTCTGACTTGCACACGGCTCCAAACTCAATTTCTGTCTCCGTCACCAGCGGTCCAGGACCCTGCTGTTAAATCTCCCTCTCTGTCCTCTGTTGAAGAACCTCTGCTGTTTCTAATCGGACTCTCTGACCCTCACGTCGCCGCTTCCCATTTATCTCCATATTTTACCGATCGCCTCCGTGCCACTATCGTTTCCCCCTCCTTCCTCCTCTCTCCTCACCGTCATTTACGATACTCTCCCGTTGCTCTTCCTCATTATCAGCTGCCCTCTCCTCCTCTTTCTTCTTTTCCGGTCCCCGCATCTTACCTTTTTTTTCTCTCTCCACATGTCACATCCAAACGCTTCCACTTATTGCCAGGGTCAAGGAGGTTTTCATAGTTGGTCGCTTTGCTTTGTAAGTCGGACAATTAAAGATTTCAGTGATGAAGACAGATGATGTGATGTGATAAGGTTTTGCTGGGCCAGCCTTGCTCTTGCTTATGATGAAATATAATGACATCAAAATGTTTTTAGAGGAGAGGTATCATTAAATGTGATGAATTAAAAAGAAGAAGAATGCAGCCAACAGTTCAGCAGGGAGTCCTGCGTGGGCAACAACAACACTAAATCCTGCTGCAGGGGTCTCCAACTTATTTTAGCTGAACTTAAGACAGCTCTCGCCCACAGCGCTCCGTGACTGTGATACTCTCTGACAGAACAGAACCTTCTACCAGGCCCCCTGGCAGCCGGTCCTGCTACTGGAGAGCGCTGCACAGCACCAGATCTGTGTGGCAAATGTTGGCCTGAAATTGAACAGTGTGTTTTTTGCGAGAAAATATTGTGTTTTTTGACCAATATCAAGCGGCGGGAAATGAGAAAGAGAGGCTGATTAGTCATGACTGTTCTCTGCCCTCTGTCAGTCTTTTCTCACCCCTCCTCCCCTTCATCTCGCTCGCTCTCTCCATCCGACGGCGGTGCCAGTTGTTTGCGCTGGGCAGGGCCGCCCAGAGCGTTACGAAAGAGTAAACACAGTCACAGCATGGTGCCGCTCTCCTGCCAAGGGAAAGAGCGGCACACACTGACAACTCTGGGCCAATGCCAGGCGCGGCCACACAACAGTGAGGCCCCGGATCTTTTTGCAGAACATGAAACGGAAAGCAATAAATTCCCAAATATACAAGTCACATATACGTCTGCTGTGTATCTCAGTGGTTACAGCGTCATCTGTATCAGAGGCTGCTGGTTAAATGTCAGCGAGCTGTGCTGTTGACACTGTGAAAGGCAGCGTGTTGGAGCTTTTCGAACAGGTCAAGACTCATTTGAGTGGGCGGAGAAGCTTCACAAGCGCAGCCAGCTCCAGGTATTGAGTTTGGTCGCATCTGCAGCCTCTTGATTCATCACAGTATTAGGTTGCACCATACTTCCACAGCATGTGCCGTCCTCTGGCATTTGAAGCCTTATCTTCACTAAAACATGAGTGAAGGGCAAAAAAACCCCCCACACCTCGCAATAGTTGTGTTGTGAGGAAGGTGATTAATACCGCCACGCATGCATTTAAAGATTCTCCAATTATCCAATTTATGCATATTCAATGAAAGGCAAAACTGCCGAGTCATTCTGGCATCACGTTCATTTCTGGGCCTCTTCCTGTCCCTGCTTCGGAGAATCGGAAGGCAAAGACAGGGAAGTAGAGAGAGATAGAGAGGCGTCTCGGGAGACAAACTCCAGAGTACAGCAGTATTTACTCAGGAGAGTGTGTGCATGTGTGTGTGTGTGTGTGTGTGTGTGTGTGTGTACCCAGGCTATTTGCCTCCCCAAAAGGCATTCAATGGAGCCTTTATTTCTTCCTCAATGATGCACACTGGCGTCCTTCAAACACTCCATGATACAGTATTGTGACTTGAAGCCTGGGAAAGGGCGATTCACTCAGAGCTTTTCTTCAGACATATCAGTCATCTTCAAAGACGGTGGTCTCTGAGTTGATGACGTCGCCGTGCTTGTGACAGAGCTGCTGGTCGACGTTGTTACCAGATCGACTGTTCGCTCTAGGTGTCACCTTCCCGTGAAACCCCAAAGTCACTGACACCGACTATGACAGCTGAAATTTTTGTGGCAAGGGCCTCGCCGCTCCGTTTTCTGCCCTCTTAAGCTGCCTGGGGGGGGGGGGGGGGGGGGGGGGGGGGGGGGGAAGAATCTTCTAGTGTTGCTCCATAACCATAACACAGGGGTCGATGTTAAAGAGGGGAGCGGAGGACATTGACTCACCGCCGCTCGCCCCGAAGACACGAGGCCAGCAACACAAAAAAAAAAACAGCTTGACAGATCCACTGTAGTGCTATGCTGCTCAGGGTATACAGCTCCTAATATGCAGCCGTCGGCCAGCTAGCTTTTGTTGTTTAACATATCGGGCTGAGGCTGCCTCGCTCTCTCTGGCTCAACGGTCCAGCTCGGGCAGCAGCCAAGCACGCAACCGTCTCTGCACATCAGCTGCCCATAGGGGGAGAGCGAGTGTGTGTGTGTGTGTGTGTGTGTGTGAGTGTGTGGGGGGGGACAGATAACTGAGAGAAGCTGAGCGAAACTGAGAGTGAAAGACGGAATGAGATAGAGGGTTGAAAGTGACTAAAATGCCCTTTCTGACGAGTAAACAAGCCAACTACTCTTCCCGTCATCCAGCCAATCCCTCGGCACGGCAGCACATCACGGTAGAATGGCCTGAAGCCCGCCGCTGAAACCCCCAGGCCAGGGTCCGGCAGCTCCATCAGAGCAGGGCAGAGTTTATCTTAACGCCAACTGGAAACTGAGGCACGTAATTATGCCCAGCAATATATAAATGTATAAACTTTTTATGTTTGTTGAATGTCAGTGTGTGTGTGCGTGTGGAATGCAACATTTATTAAGGAAATGCAACAAATCCTCACATTCCAGAAGCAAGAACCCGAGAATGCTCAGCATTTTTGCCATAAAAACAACTATGCTTGATTCATCAACTATATGGAAAAAGAAATCCGATCAGTTTTCTATGGATTTACGATTCAACTAGCAGGCTCTTCTGAGGAGCAAAGCTCCGGCTCGCAGTTTGATTCCAGTTTAATAGACGTCCTCCAGTGCTGACACAAAAGTCCTCTGCTGACTGAATGACTGGAAACTTGAAACTGTTTATGAATAAGTTAAGCGCCTAACACCGCCAGTCAAAAGGATGTCACTTTTGCAAAACACCTGATGTGAACAGTGGAGTCCTATTTCGTCAGGGTTGTGTTGTGCGCCGTGGAGAGCCGACGTGTGTCGAGACACTGGGCCTGGTGCCACTCACAAAACGAGGTGGATTTGTGACACCGCACAGCGCCACCGCGTCGAAGGTTTGGATGGCTTAGATGGCCTTAAAAATCTTGGCCCGTGCTGCATTGGGCGAGTAGTCGTGAGGCTAAACTTTAGCACCAGACACAGTAAATTGATTGTTAAAAGAGAGGGATTCTCTGGCACACAGGAGGCCAACAGAAGGTCTTCTTCGCCGCCACAGTAACAAGCTAGTTAACGGTTCCTTTTCCAACAAGTGAACACCGAGACCTGCTGGTCAGACGGCTGCGCGGCCCTCAGGTCGGGGGCCGACAAATAAACACTGTGGCAGAGAAACACTGTGAAGAATTACAAAAAGGTAGAAATAAAAACACCAGACCTGGTCTAGACCAACAACAACAGCGTGGTTTCTTTTCTCGTGCAGGTGACTGCTTTGAGAGGATGTGTCTCAGCCTATTATCAGTCCTGCATTTGCAGAGGAAGCAGCCATCTGGGCTGAGACTGTGTGCAGCAGTGTTTGTGCTGTGTGTGTGTGTGTGTGTGTGTGTGTGTGTGTGTGTGTGTGTGTGTGTGTTGTGGAGATGGAAGTAAGGCACTGGGGTTGTATGAGGACAGGTTTGCATCTACAAACCTTTTACCTCAAAGTTAACTCAGCAACACAGGAGCCCGCTGAATTATTGAATTGTTCTATAGGGTTGTTATTTTAAATGTTTTATCTATGTACACAGAAATCCCCCCCCCCCCCCCCCCCCCCCCCAATGAAGTTTGGTATGATGAGACCGACTAAACAAAACAATACTAACTACGAAACCAGCCAGAGCAGAACCCTGCACCACTGTGGTCAAGATCAACATCCTTCGCTGGAGTTGCCGAACAAAATCGCAAACTGATCCATAATCCAAAAGTACACAACAGAAGGACTAAAGAACTTCTTTTCACAGCACCTTCTGTATCTCGCACCTGACTTACCTGCAGAAAAAAATATGCTAAATTAAAAGCATTTGATACTTTTTTTTAAAAAATGGAACCAACCTTTTTCTAGCTATGGCAAATTTAGTGGTACCGTCATCACAGTAACCTGCTGGATATACCATCACCAACTTCACAACTCTATCAGCGTGCTCAAACACTGAAACAGAAAATGATCTCTGGCCATTTAGATTGTTGGGGGTTTTGAATTAAAAATAAAAATGTTCTCTAAAATCCATGAGGTGCTTCTGAACTTAAAAGACAGAATTACGCCAAGGTCACATCTACATGGAGGCAGTCCAACTGCCGAGGTGTCGGGAAATTCAAAGCTCAGTGAGCCCCAACATTTGTACAATTTGTACAATTGTGTAAATGTATGTTAGTAGAACAATTCTAAAATACATCACCACACCAGTAAATGGCCCCTGTAAGATAAACTTTGTTTTTGGCTGAAGTTCAGCCTGTACGTGGTTCTTGTGACTTCCCCTTCTCTATCTGCCATCAGAGCAGTCAGCTGACACTGCAGAGAGAGACGAGGAAGTTAATACATCATGATGTCAATGTGTTACGCCTGGTTTCTTTTAGCATATATACCGCTCGACTTATTGGGGGACATCTTCACAAACAAAATGATTAATAGATTTATTGATAATGAAAATAACAATTAGTTGCAACAAAAAAATTGTTGTTTTGGTTACTCGTTGCTATGGAAGCATTTAAGCCAAAACCTTTTGAGGTTCAATAGTCATACTTTGCTCTAAGAGAAAGAACAAAACAAAGATTTTTTTCCAATCAATTACAACAACCTGACACTGTAAAGATCCCCCAAAAAATGTTGTCCACACAGTGAGAGGATACAACAAGCGGCGCCTTCATTACTGGAATCTCTCATACCATCAACAAGCATTACTCCAAAAGATGCAGGATAATGATACGCTGCAGCCTATACACCATTAAGTCTCAGGTGATGCAGCATGAGCTGAGTGTACATTAGATCCCAGGTCGGGCGGCCGAAAAACCGGCACTCCACTTAGCTGCTGTAGTTCCCATTCTCTCACGTGTCGTTCAGCATTACCAGTCCATCACTCAAAAGCGAGGGGGATTAAACATCTGTCAAAGCCCTGCTCATTTCACCCGGCAGGAAGAGACGCATTTAGGCGTCGCGCATCTCCCCGGTGATTTAGCATCCTGTCTGACTCTGAGTCCGGACCGATGAGGTCATTGAGCTCTGAAATAATGCTCTCTCATCAAAATAAATATGCAGACAGACTGCACCGCGCTACATTTTTTAGGCAAGCGCATGGGTTATCCATGAGCTCCCACATCGCTGTCTCTACATGTAGATATTCTACTGTATCTATCCACCGTCGTCTGCTGTAGACCTTAGTGGGAGAGCTTCATCCTTCCTGTTCCCCAACCTGTTAATTCCCTGTTTTTCAAACAAACCATTCCATTCAGAATCATTCATATCCCCTTCCTCCATCACCCACTTTTCCGTCTCTTGGTCAAAAACATGTCGTGTCCCTTTCCTCCATCCCTTAAGATCACCATGCTTTCATTCATCTTGCTCCATCCCATCTCTCTCCCCCTCTACATCAACACATTTCTCCCCAAATCAGCTGATTCCACCACGTCATCTCTCTTTATTCCTTCATCATCGAGCCCTCCCCCTCTCTTCTTTCCTCCCTTTCCTTACTCCCTCCATCCATCCGTCCGTCCTGGCTGTGGCGTCCTTCACCGTTGGGTCTATATTCAGAGTTATTACACAGTTGGTTAACTCATTCATGGCCTCCACTCTGTCAGTGACGCACACTGGACACACGCCTGCTCGCTACCCAATGCGTTCAGTTCATATACCCACCGTACTCATGTATATACGCGATAAACAACCTGCTCCTTTACTCTCACCACGCACAAATGCCATCAGAGGGTATAAAGCATGATAGTTGAAAAGACAGACGTGACAGTAATGACACTCCATGAAAAAGATTTTCCTAATTAATTCACGTTCCCCTTCTTTCTAACATTCATGATAATCCTGTCTGTTGTCAAACTCAGGCACACAGGGGGCCTCCTCTCTTTCCTCATGCGTGGTTCTCCACTTTCCTCTGCTCCTGCTCCTCTAACACCAAGACGTAACTGGGTGTTGCTCTCGAATTCCTCGCAGATCACTGAGCAGAGCGAGCCAGTTCAGATGTGACACCACCAACCGCCGGGGCAAAGAAAATTATTATTTCATGTCGGTGACTCAGTGAAAATGGCAAAGGAGGTGAAAACATGCTAATCCCGTTTTGTCAACTGAAAGAACTGATGCAACTTTGAGACAAGTCAATGCAAGAACCGGTGACCAAAATGGGGAAAACATGTGTAAACGAGGGGTAAATCAAATGAGCAAAAATTTTAACTACAAGAAAGCACTGATAGAGTAAACACCAATACCAAAAACTGCTGAATTGTTTTAGTTGTGGAAAACAGACCATGAACAGACAAACTGCATATAATACCAAAAACAAATGTAAACATTTTCAGGTTCATCCTCATATTTCGTTTACAAAATGTCTTGACGTTTTGTAACAAAACACTGGAGGTTTTGTTTTATATGCATTGCAGCTCAGTAGTTACGAGGCATCATGTCAAATCTCTTTTCAGTTTGTAGTAATAGAATCTCTGATCAGTGAAAACAAAAGTGGTGGTGGCAGTCGGCTGGTATTCTGGTTGGTGGACTGCTCGGTTATCTCTCAGCCAAAATGTCACGATGTGACAAGCAACACCCCAGACGGCAGGTCGCCGCCCTTCCTTAACCCTGCTGGTAAAGTGCGAGCTGATAAGCAGCCTGGAGAGGAGAAAAAAATATTATAATAATAATGTCACAGAGAGAGACTCACATTTCCGTGCAGGTCTACACTTTTTTGTGACCTGGAGTTCTGCTATTTGGAAACATATACACAGATTTTAAAGCTCATCTGGGATGAAAAAAATACCGTGGTCTGCATTTGCTTACAGGCAAATTCCACATGCATACCGACCAGACAGTCTACTGCCCTTTCAGTTTGCATAGCAGATACTGAGGTGGCTCGTCTGAGTTCTGCCACATCACATACACAACTGATGTCATAGCTGCATCCGGAACATATAATGATCACGGCCTTGAACTTTGGCTTTGTAGCAGGTGTCACACGGGTCGAGTCGTCCGTCCACCAGCCATCGGGTCGGCGGTTCGATCCCAGCTTCCGCCAGTCCACAAATGCCGTCGTGTCCTCGGGCAAGACACTTAACCCTAAATTGCGTCTGACGGCTCTTCCGACAGTGTATGAATGGGTGAATGTGACTTTGAGTGGTCTGTGCGACTAGAAAAGCGCGATATAAATACAGTCCATTTACCATATCAAGGAGACATCTAGCATCTCATTCAGCAAGTGCTCATGACATGCACTGACACAAAAGTCAAAGTGACCAAGCAGCATCATCAGCTGCAGTCAGGTGTCACCGGCTGCACCTTGGGGCTCACTCAACACCTTCTACTACTACTGTGCACCCAGGGGCACAATCACAATGTGTCTCGTTGGAGCAATCACAGTCGATCTATGGCATCTATTTCGCAGGCAGTGTGAGATCGTAGGCTCCACCGGTGCCGGTGCCGTCCCCAGACTCTGCCGCGTCCCAAATGTGGCACATGCAGGTGAGTTAGCATGATGCTAACCGTAGTCCCAGCGCACCGGCGCACCTTGCAGACGCGCTGGTCCAAACTGGCAGGCTGCTACACACGTTAGCCCCGCTCGCCTGTGTTCACCACCCCTATAAATACTCTCCCCGCTGCACAGAAATGTTCTCAGAGCATAATCTGACCGCTGCCGTCGCAGGCTGGTTAGCTGCGAGGTGCCCCCCCACACCCCGCCCCCGAAAGAAATACCACCCGCTCCTGGGTGACGTTGGTGTCCGGTGTGCCGTTGCAGGGATGAGACCGCTGCCAGCTTCGCTACCGAGCTAGCATCGCGCGGCTAGCGGCTACGCTAGGCAACACGCCACCCGCTTAGTGGCGGATTAACGACGTGAACGTGGAAATCGAACAGTGTCCAACCGCGACGGTGCACCTGTCTACCGCGGTGCCCCGGCGGTGTCAGCCCCGCCGGGCGGTGCGTCCACCCGCTGCGCACTTGACCTGTCAGAGGGGAGTAAGCTAGCTGGGCAGGTTAGCCGTCTGTACTCACCCCATCAGCCAGTCCATGGTGCTGCTCGTAGCTAGCTTAGCTACCGTTAGCTGGCAGGGGATAAATCCGCCAGGAGCTGGAGGCGAGCCCCTCGTCTACCCAGCCACCACACTCGCGTCCCTGGCTGCCTGGTCCCCCCCCCCCCCCGGGTCCCGTCGCTGTCCCCCAGGGGCCCGCGTGTGTGTGTCTCTCTCTCTCTCTCCCAGAAATGCTGGACGCCGCGCGGTCAAATACGAACACCTCCTTAAACTTTGAGCGATTGTCCTTGTTGTGGTGCTCGGATCGCGGAGCGGGCAGGCGCACCGTCAGCTCGGTCTGTTAGCTGGTAGCGGCAGCGTTGACTGACTTTGAGCACGGACCGGGAGCTGGGGGGGGTCAAGCGGCGGCGGCGGCGGGTCCGCCCGGAGTCGCCGTGTGCCCGGTGTGCGGTGGCGCCGAAGCGAGGCTCGTCCGTCGGGGTGCCGCTGGCTGGTCCACCCGGTCACCTCTGTCATGAAGCCTTGTATGGCCGCGGCGCTGGCTGACAGACTGCACCTCCACTGGCGCTGCTGCTCTGCGAGCGGGGGCTAAAAGCGGAGTCCGGAAGTAAACACAGAGCCGACCCACTCTGCTGTGCGTAAAGTGAAGTGCGTGTCACGCAGGGCCGTGGACATGGAGGGACGTGTGGTCAGCAGATCAAGGGTTAAACAACAACAACAACAACAACAACAACAACAACAGCAAGATAAATTGATGGAATCAGTTTTTAAAAATAAAAGTCTATAACCTCTCTTTAACAGGGACACAAGCCAAACATTTGAAAACAGATTTAGGAAAAGCCTTCAAATAACGAAATAACATATAACCACATGCCTTTTTTGTCACTCATTTGAAAAATATATATTTTTTTAATCTAAAGTTTGCAGTAACGCAGACAGCATTACTGCATTAGTATTTTTCATATGAATCCCCCCAAATTTTCTGGATTCGTGCCACTAAAGTACAATAACAAAAAATTAAGTCAGGTCCTCATTTGACTTGTAGTGTGCTATACGTAAAAATCTAATTCAAGGGCTTTATTATTTTTAGTTTACATTGCACCACCGTCGATACTGACACAGAGAGACCTTGAGGCCTGGTGGAATCGTTCCAATTTAGGGCAAATCCTGAAGCTGCTATGTGCCGTCTGCTGCAGGCCATTGTGTTGATGAGAACTTTAGAGATGTCAGTAGGTCAAGGGTTGGACAGTTTATTCATGCTCCTGTAATTTTCCCCATTGTAAATATAGATAGAACAAATATAACCCCTCAAGTGAAACCCAGAGATGTTGTCATTGGAGGCCATAGATCTGAACAGAAAGGCACTCATGTGGACTGACCCCTCTGGCAGTAACAGTAATGAACAATATATCACTGGCTAAATCATAATACAGTGTCAGCCACCGTTCTGCTCGTTGCCAGAAACCAACTGTCCTCAGACAGAGGAGAAGTTTTTTTATGTTTAACTATTTGTTTCATTGCATGTCCTCTTGATTAGAGATTAACATTTTGATTATCCAAAATGCTGATACTTGTTATTGCCTCACTAAAACAGTTGATTGAGAAAGAGAAAATGAATCCTCGTCTATTTTAATTTAAGTGATTCATCGTTTAAGTGGTTTGGGATAACTGATCACGAAAGTATGTGTTTATAGCTGAAGCCCTACAGAGAAACATGTAAAACATGTATAGTAAACACTGAGTGTGATTTATTATAGCCGCACAAAGGTCTTTTTTTAAATTTGTGATCTCTATTTTTGTACAAGACTATATTTAATCACATGATTCATCGTGTATCCCCTGCCTTAATCTCAACCCCTTGCCCATCATCCACTCTACGCACAGTAGCTTTTAATAGCGCTCCTTCCATCCCCGTCTCCCTTTTCACCCATTTTCCTCTTAAAGAAAAGCATCAATCAGGCAGATTCGGTTTGAGAAGATAGGATCAATATGTACTGTCCTGAGAAAATGACTGCCCCCCTCCCCTCTCCTCTTTCTGTCTTAGAGACCATTAGAGCATGACATCAGCTCCCAACATTCCTCCCTCCCTCCTGCCTTTTCTGTCTCACCCATAGTCTCACCCTCTCTTTAATTCCCCCCCCCCCCCCTTTTTATCTTCCTCCTCCATGCTCCACTGTGCATCCCCGAGCTTCTATAAATAACAGTATCACACAGGCACGGAGAGAGAGGGCACCGGGAAGAGGAGCCCTGTTAACAGGAGGCAGAGACACATGATTGGCTCGATGACACGCCTGAGCCCTGCCTTCCCCTCCAATCAGATCACAGGGAGGCGGAGTTTACTGGTTGGTTGGAAACGGTCAATCCGGATGCGACGCCTGTATCAGCCACACGGCGGCGCTGCGGGATGTTTGTTGACACCAGACCAGTGCAGGACGCTGTACTGACTTTTACTTTAACAGACACGGACACAGACATGTTATTTGGACTAAAGTGGAAGCAAAGCAGCTTTTTTCTTCCTTGATATTCGTAATGACACATTTTCCCCCAATACCATTTCAAATCTGTGAACTTTGTTGTGTGGACCTGATAAATAAAGGCTATATGGAGAAAAGATATATATAATTCAATTCATTGTCTTATATCTAGAGCTGCAACAGTTAATCAATTAATCGATTGATAATCGGTTCAAATAGTTTTCATGGGTAAAAAAAGCTAAATTCTCTCATTTCAGCTTCTTAAACATGAATATTTACTGGTTTCTTTGCTCCTCTATGACAGTAAACTAAATATCTTTGGTGTGTGGACAAAGAATCATCTTGTTGGTCTGGGAAACATGATCGACATTTTTCACCATTTTATGACATTTTACGAACCAAACAACTAATCGATTAATCAAGAAAATAATCGACAGATTCATCGATAATGAAAATAATCATTAGTTGCAGCCCTACTTATATCACAACTGTTGACAAAACAGTTTTGCTACCATTTGATAACAGAAGTGTCTAAGAAAGAATAATTAACTGTTCATCATTTAAGTGTCTTTGAGCATCTGGAAAAGTGCTATATAAATCAGATGTATTTAAAAAAAAAATACTATTATTATTATTATTATTATTATTCAAATTAAAGATAAAAAAAGATTTTTTCATTTTGTAATCAAACTTTTCAAAAAGTCCCGATCAAGAAAAGAAATGATCAAATTTAGGTCAGTTTCTGGTTTACATAACAGGCCCAGCTTAGGTCAGCTAAATTTAGAAATGGATCGTTTCTAACATAATCAGTTGTCTTTTCACGTACCTGAAAAACAATACTGCTGTGAAAAAAGGTTGATATCATTTTTTTAGGTTTTAAGGGGCTGAGATTCCATTCTGAGATTTCTACCACCATCCCAAAATAATGGAAGTGAATGAAGTATTATTTGGCTGCCCACAGCATTTATTTGGATCTTTAAAAAAAAAAAAAGAGACACAAAAATGTTTGGATAACACCAGAGCTGAGTCAGAATTTGTCCAAAAAGACATTTTGAGATGTGACAGGAAACGACCACAAATCTGTTTCTGTTTGTTTCAGGGTCCTGCCGTCGAACTTGACGGCTCTCTGTCACGCTCAGTGGGACACTCAAACAAGTCGTGGATAACGTAATTTGTGACATCAGCGCTTTCCCCACACTGAGTCAAGATGTGTGCTGTTGCAAAAGTCTCTCCCCTCCGTCCTCTTCATGAACTCTTTTTTGACACATGGCCGCAATAACCAAATTCACGACCGCATTTGACCTATGACCCAGGCTGCGGTGACCAACGATCAGTGCGGTGAACTGTGTGTTCTCCTCTCACAACAAGGATACAAAGTCGTCGGAGCTGGTGCCAGAGAGGAGCTCTGTGGGGAAAAACGAGCCGGGCTCTGGTCAGGTGCTCGTCTGAGTCGGCCAAGGTCACTTCCTGAAATCCACCCGCTCGTCAATACTGAGCCACCCAGGGGTCGATGTGTTCCCCGTTCCGCAACATCCCTGCTGGTGCAGCTCGTTAGACAGATCCACATCCATTCACCCAGTATCTTATCCAGACTGAGAGGAACCGTCAGTGGATGAAATAAACACAAGTATGCAATCGCACAGAAGTCTGTTAGACACTATCCTAGTCGAGATTATTACCTGGGACAGGGAGGTTATGTGATAAGTTCGATTTTGTGTGTTTGTTTGTGCTTTAGCGGGATCACTCAAAAAGCTTTGGACGGATTTGCATGATTTGGAGAAACAAACAAAAGATAGGTCTCGGCCATGGTAACCTGTGATTTGATTTTGAGAGGGATCCAGATCCACATGTGGATCTGTGAGGGATCTTGTGAGGTTCAGATTCAGATGAGACCACGAGGAAGTTGATGAAACTGGACACATGTCAGTGGCGCATATGACAAACTATATTACCTGTACAGAAGGTATGGTGAAAACAGTACAGCATGTGTATGTTTTTTATAGCATAGATAGCAGATAGTGTCAGAATATACAGAATAACAGCCTCGACGAAAAACTGGCCTCACCCTTGTTGTTGTTGTTGCAAGTCTACTGACAAGGCCTGTAGACCATGTGGAGATGTGTGAGGCATTTATCATGCATGGTCGTCTGTATACACACAGGCACTGTGTTTATCTGCATTTTGACAATTTTTATTATTGATAACTTCATCTATCAACAAGTCGCAACTTAGTGGTGACACACACACATAGTGTACACGCAATCACATTGACTTCACACATCTGTTATGTTATCACGATAAGAACCAAAAGAAAACGACAGACCTCAGGCCTTTTCATCGAAACCATTTTGAATGTGTGCTTGTTTTGGATCAGACACACACACGCGCACACACACAGACACACATACCTATAGATCAGCTCAGTGCCAGGGTGATATTGGCTGCAGCATGACTGATATGATTTATTCATAGCTGGCAGCGGTAACTCAAAAAGCCATTAGGAGACATTAAAATGGAGACACCTCACATTACTCTTGCATGAATAATAAATGCTCAATAAATGTGTGAGGAGTGTGTGTGTGTGTGTGTGCGTGTGTGTGTGTGTCTGTTCATTGTGTGTGTATTCGTGTTTTTACATAAAATTGCACAACTAGATGGGACATTTGTTTTCGAAGAAATAACCTCATAACATTACATCTCTGTGTTTGATTCCAAATCAAACATATTTGTTTGGATATGGATGTGAATATGAAAAAAAAAAAAAAAAAACAGTCTGAAAACAAACTTCAAGATCGGCAAATTCCCTTAATAATATTTTGGGTGTGGATGATGAAGAACTCACACTTAGTCATTTGTCTGTGGATTAAAGCTGCACTGTAGACAGTTTATCTGAAAATAAAACACCACATGACTTACTTGCTGATTAATGTTCTGGAAAGTATGAGAACAAATCCGTCTGTGCATGTTTGTGTGTGTGTGTGTGTGCGCGCGTGTGTGTTGTTTCATAGACATGTTTACTGTTAACAGTCTGATCTCATCACTGTTCATTTCATTTTTAGTTTCTCAATAACGATCCAACAATATGAGGTGATGATAATGGCCCCTTGCACGGCAGGGTTTCATATTGTCGGCACCAACAAGTCTGTCTGCCTGTGTGTCGATTCAGTACATTAAGTGTATATGTGTGTGTGTGTGTGTGTGTGTGTGTGTAGATGTGTTTGTTCTTGTGCTTGTGTCATTTCTGGCTCCACACTGACGGCTGATGTCTCGGTGCGTGAGTCAGTCCAAGCCACATTACTCATGTCTGCAGAACCTACCTGGCTCCAGCACTCAAGTCATAGAAGGGAAGGACCAGAGGTGGAGGAAAGACGGAGGAGGAGGTGGTGGGTTTTTGAAACTGCAGACGACGGGTAAACTGGGGCGCCACTGTAGGGAATGGTGGGAAGTCGCGGGGTCATGCAGAGCGAAGGGGGGCGAGCCGAGAGGAGGCGAAACTGATTTTTGAAGAAAGAGGGGAAGTGAAACCAGAATGATTGGCTGAACACGGTCACTGAGAACTTGGAATTTGGGATTTTTCAGAACGGGAAGTTGGAGGGGAGATTCAGCACAGGGCAGGGCTGCACAAGTCTCGCTTCCGGTGCATCGGAGCCAAATGAACCAGCGTACTGAACAGTCAAAGCTGTTCTAATGCAGTAAAATATCCAAGATACACACACACACACACACGCACGCACGCACGCACGCACGCACACACGCACGCACGCACACACACCCTGTTTGGAACAAATCAGACATGAAGTCATTTTCAGCCAGAAGCAAGTGAACAGAAATAGCTCGCATGTGGCTCTGAGGTCATCGGCAGCGGGAGGAGAAACGATAACAGAGGAGCAGCCACAGACACTGTGTGTCAGCAGCAAACGGTCTGCTGTGTGAGCGGTTCAGCCTTCCCTCTCTGTCGCATCACATATAAATCACAATTGATACCGGCGCCCGGTTCGGTTTGATCATGGGCATTCGTTTTTGTGGTATGTCGTTCATGATATGGATTTCTGGGCCTATTTTTTGCCTATACAGATATTAGGGGGTGCAAAAATTCCAATATATCGGCTGGTATAGGAACATTTGGTAATGGTTCCTAAGATGTCGTTATCAAACCTTTGTGACAAAGAAATGAAATCTTGGCTTGATATTTTACAGCTTAATCCAACTTTATCATGAATAATAAAGATATTAAAAATATAAATACAATCAAGCATAAAGAACTTGAATCAAAAACACATTTCCGCATTATTTCCTCTCTAAAATTTTCATATCGGCAGACATAAAGTCTCAGATCGGCGGATATTATCAGCCGACCAATATGTTGTTGTTTTAATCAATCAACAAATACCAAGTATTCTAACTTTTCCTAGAAAATCTGATCATCACAATAATAAAAGTATGAGGAAAAATGTATGGCAACGTTTTTAAACCTCAGTCGAGACTTGGTTGGATACTCCTCCAGCTGTTGAGTACAACTCTACATTATTGATTCAGTTGTGAGAACCTTCAAGGTCAACGCTGGACATGGGCCCGCTGTGATGCGGCTTCCAATGAATTTAATGAAGCGGATCGGTCTTGAGGTGGCCGGTTCAAAACCTCCTGTACCCTCCGCAACCCGAGGGGAAAACTATTAACACGTATGCATGTGTCACCAGCCCAGACGCGGCGATTATGGTCGTGTGCTTTTTTTTTCTCTTGCATACTCGCCTCCATTGCTCAGAGAAGGATGAGGCAGCGTCTGACCTTGTGTCAGCGGTGCCACATCCACCTGAAGCCCCGTCTTCTTCGGCGGTGGTCCGGGGATGTGGGTTTTTTTGGACGTGCCGACGCTGAGATATGGGATATGTGCAGCTGTGTGCTGCTGACTACAGTATGGCAGGAAGACTGTGTGTGTGTGTGTGTGTGCATGTGTAAGTGCGTGTGTGTGTGTGTGTGCGTGTGTGTTTGTTGATGCATTGATGGGTTTTGGATCCTGAGCACAGAGTGCTGATGGGGCTGACGCTGGGAGAGAGGCAGTTTGTTCCACCATTAGAAAGACAGAGACAGATGTCAGCACCAACAGCTGCTTTAGTCAGCACTTTGTGCGCACACACACACACACACACACACACACACACACACGCACACACACGCACACACACGCACACACACACTGTCACTGACGGCGAGGAGGGTGTGCCTCACTCATACCGTACACACACACACACACACACCATGCAGAGAGGAAACTGAAGACACAAAACACACTTTCTCTTTCTTCCTCTCCTTCAGTCCATTCATTTCGCTTCATCCCTGAAAGGAAAGCCGAGGACCGGCAGACCGATGTGCATTCGATATCGGCCTCTTGGCCGGACAGTTGGATCACAAAGCATCGACCGCCCCTCTCCCCTTTCCCCGTCGGAGGACAAAATCGGAGCTGCCGACTTTGACCGGGAGCCAGCAGTAGGTGGCAGCAGCCGGTTACGCAACACCTGGCCCGAGTAATCGGTGTGACATGTCTGTCTGCCCTCCTTTTTTTCGCTGCTCTGTGCTCAAATCAAACCTACATGCGCTCCATCACCTGTCTATGTGGAAATAATAACCGTCTGTCTTTGTGGTTCAACAGGGTGGATCTCTAATTGTTACCGTGACCCCATTTCTGCGAGCGCTATTGTTGTTCACATCAGAAGGCGCCAGACGGCACAGTGTGCCCCTCGCTGCCCTGTCTTTGTTTTCCACTGATTTGCCCGTCTAGACACCCCCCTCTTGTCTTGCTGTAACGCAGGCCATGACAACGCTAACTGCATTAGAGTGGATTACCTGAGGCCTGCTGAGCCACAGAGCCAGGCCAGGGATTCCTTCCACACAGTCCTTAACACATAAACACACACACACACACACACACACACACACACACACACACACACACATGCCTGTTGCAGAACAAAATGCACCGATGATCTCCCCGCGTTCTTCCATCTAGCCAATTTCACTGCAGTAAGTCGAAATGAAGTGGGCCTCGCGAATGCCCACGAGGGGCAGCGGCGGCAGGAGGAAGAGAATATTGGACACATGTTTGCTCCGAGGCTCTTTCTGGCCCGGCACACAGAGGAGAGCGGAGCCACCGCAGGGCCGCCCCGGCCTCTCAGCCCTCAGAGCTCGACTCCTTGCTGACCGCTTTGCGTGAGAGATGGATAGGGATGAGAGAGGAGTCAGAGAAAAAAGGGAGACAGACGGGGAGAAACAGTGGAAGGAGCTGGCTGCCAGACTGCAAGGGTTATATGAGGACAAGAGTTTTCCATGGAAAAAAAATAAAGGGGGCAAGAAATGCTATTTGGAGTCAGTCATCCTTGGTGACGCGTGGAAAAGTGTGGAATGCTGTGCTGACGCAACTTTCGAGCAGAGTTTAAAGAGTGTGTGTTTGCGTGTGTCTGTGTGTGTGTGTGTGTGTGTGTGTGTGTGTGTCGGGGATGAAAGTGTGCAAAGAAGTGGGCTACACGGAGAGAAGAAAGAGAGGAAGAGAAAGTGGGCATGTTCTGTGAAAAATATGTTCATGTGCGTGTGTGAGTGCACTTTTGGATGTGTGTCTGTATGTGTGTGTGTGTGTGTCTGTATGTGTGTGTGTGTGTGTGTGTGTGTGTGTGGAAAAGTGGAGAAAGAGTGCCATGCTGACGTAACGGTTCCTAACTGTTTCCATATAGAAGGCCTGGGAACAGGCGCCAGGCAGCCCCTGAGCATGGATGTGTCTGGTACCCATCAGCCACCATGAGAAGGAGGATGCGCGCAAATGTGTTCATTTTACATGAGATTGTACTGTGACCGACTTCATACGCACACGCGTGTAAACAGCTTGTATCCACGTAGAAATACAAACATGCATGTAAAGTCATGAAGGCACTTACAGTACATGTGTGTCAGCAGAGACTGCATTCGTACAAACATGCACATACAGTAGAGCACATACACACGGGTGACATTTTGTTCTGCACCTCCACCATCAAAACATCTATAAGGTATAGTCGCTGGGTCAATGGCGTGTCATCCCCCAATAGAGTTCCAGAGATATGGAGAACCTACTTAGAAAAGGGGATGGGCTCAAACTGTGGAATTATTTTATCGTATAATAATATAATAATTTACGTTAACATTGTGCATGAATGTCCTATGTGGTTTCGGGGGGAATGTTCTTGTACTCTTTATGTACAATGAAATCATTGGAACTTAAGTGTGCAGCCATCATCTATTAAACAACATTTCACTGGCTTGAGCATTTCCCAGGCAACTCGTGCTGACTGTACAGTCTGTGCCAAGGGATACATAAAACACACAGTCATACACACACACACACACACACACGAATGCGTACACACTTACGTAGTGAACATGTCAAATGCATAAACATACATGTTGTCAGCAAATGCACACAGACACACACACACACACATACACACACACACACACTCCGTCTTTGTATCCAAAAGCAAACATTTGCTTTCCTCCGTGCTGACTGTGACCTTGACTCTCCCATATATTTGTTTAAGTAAAAAAACATGTGAAGTATGGAACCATTCAAGCCAGTTCGGATATAATGAATAATAATAATAAGAAAAAACATGAATCATTGCACCAGAAAGGCTAATGATGGTGTGCAGCGCAGTGGCAACAGGAAACCTGCACAGAAGTGCGGACTTCAGCACAGCGGAGGGGGAGACTGCAGACGGACAGGTTACCCGAGATGCGGATTCATATAATTCGAGCTGAGGGCACCTTGAAACACACGCACACACACACACACACGCATCCGGTGCATATATACTGAGGAGGCATATCGTGTGGGGATTATCCCTTCTGATCCAGGTGATAAATACACACTGCGACATGCGGGGCAGGGCCGGTCTCTATAGGGAGAGTGAAAGTGAGGAAGTGGGATCGGCCATGTATCCCACATTAACCGTGCTGGTTTTGTCAGGGAGAATTCCCTTGATGGCCATAAAATAAAGACACAACAAAGACACACACGGGAAGCGGAGGGACTCAGCTGGAGATGCTGGTAATACCATTACCTCTGCCTGCCTGTCTCCTATTGGATTCAGTGAAACGCTCATTAAGACAGTATTGTGCTCACCGAAAAAAGGCCAAGGGCCATCTGGTTTTGCATGTGTATGCGTGTGTGTATGCGTGTGTGTATGTGTGTGTGTGTGTGTGTTGAAAGGTTGCTCCATCTCCTTCCTTTGCTCCATCTCCTCCATCACCTCACTTGTCCGTCCCCAGAACAAACACACTGGTTGTTGGGGGCGAGAATAAACCAAACGGTGGTGGGGGCTTCGGGGAGCGACGCTTTGTTTGTGGAGAGATGTTTGATTGCGCGAGGTGAAATTCCACCATGACATCATGAAAACCAAAACTGCCTTTGTAGTCAAGCCCCCCCCCCCCCATTGAGAGGACTCGATGAATCGGCCCCCCACTGGATTTAGGGGGCTGTTTTTCTGTGTAACATCGGTGTGGCCACTCTGTTCTCTGGGGGCAAATCCCTCTCTTTGTCTTTTGTCTTTCTCTTTCTCACATAAACACACACGCACGCACGCACGCACGCACACACACGCACGCACACCTCGTGCTCTCATACCCAGGAGGTAAGCACTGTTCAAACACATCACATCATCGGCAAACAAACACCACACCCTCGCCAGCCACCTTCCTACGCCTGTGCCCGCAGACGGTCACAGGCGGATAAGGAAGAGGTGGAGCGTCTGAAACCAGGGGACGATGAAGACGATGTGTGTGTGTGTGTGTGTGTGTGTTGGCAAAGAGAAGGGGAAGCAGATGGATTATGTGTCAATGTGACAGAAGACGGGGAACAACGGGGGGGGACGTTCCTCTGAGGGGTGGTTTTTACTGGTCCCTTCCCTCATATTGTCACACAAACTTTTTTTTATGTTCTTCCATAATGTCTCCAGGGCGGCACGGTGGGCGTAGTGGTTAGCACTTTCACCTCACAGCACGAAGGTTCTGGGTTTCGAATCCCGGTTCAAACCAACCAGGGCCTCTCTGTGTGGAGTGTGCATTTTCCCCCCGTGTATGCGTGGGTTCTCTCCGGGTTCTCCGGCTTCCTCCGGATGGGGTTAGGTTAATAGGAGACTCCAAAATTGACCGTAGGTGTGAATGTGGGGCCCTGCGATAGGCTGGCGACCTGTCCAGGGTGTGCCCCGCCTCTCGCCCAATGTGCGGAAGACGATGGATGGATGGATAATGGTCTCCAAGGTCTGCAGACCTCTCCCATGGTGCTGTGACGCAGTCGCAGAGGCTGCTTATGTATAGGGCTCGGAACTAGCGCGCTACACCCCTGGCTGCACCCTATTGGTTGGCACTAGCTGTCGATCACGGCGTATCTTCTCCGCCGCCCAGTTGTATTGAAGAAGACTTGAAACAAGAGCTCAAGACCACGGACTCATGCGATGGAAATCCCTACTGACGTTATAAACCGAGCGAGAGTCATTTTCTCAGGTGTGGAATTTTGTTTTTAGTGGCTTGCTACCTTCCTTCTGGTGGAAGCTTTCATGAGGTGTCGAAAAATTGTGAACTATAGTCAAATGTGACACTTTTGACACTTTTGCAACCTGCATGTCCATCTCTCAGAGGATCAGGACACCATGCGTTTTAGCCAATACATTATTTTTCATATATTAATTTGTCTGTCACACCTGATCCTTTTTCCTTTGCTCTTCATTATTATGCAAATATTGGAAAGAGGTGTCCAGCCGTTTTTTAAAACCCTCTAAACACATAAATACTTCCTACTTTAAAGCACACAAACTCCAAAGTTGGAACAACGACTTCACAATGACACTTCCAGAGCATGTGAATGCACAATTAGTACATTTAGAAAATAATGATTTTGAATGCAGGTATTTTAATTTTTTTTACATTTCTATTGCTACCTTTAATTCCTTTTCTTTTTTCAAAAGTTCACATTTGTGTTGACTTTTCATCCAATCTTATGACATCATAAGGAATTATTTAGTGGTAAATTACATAATGAGGTGGGCGTGTCTTTCAAATGGACCTTCTCTATTAAATAATTCAGCATCCCATCAGCACAAGGAAGCATGTGGCATTGCCAGTGTCTGGAAAGAAAAAAATCAATAAAGCCGTGTTGTGTGGTCGGAGTGGACTCTGTTAAACACAAAATCAATAGCGCGTCTCCAGGACTCCGGGATGTCGTAATGTGTTGTTCGCCTGCTGGTCGGCGGGTTTCCCTTCCCGGCCCTGTTCCGGCCGCATGCAAGCACACAGGAAGAAGAAGAAGAAAAAGAAGAAGAAGAAGAAGAAGAAGAAGCAAGAGAGGAGTTTCGTATTTTGTCATGTCTGTATTTTTGTCTCATTTTCACAAAACATGTACAGGGGAAGGAAAAGCCTTTCAATAGAACCTGAGGTATTTTTGCGTCAAGCAGCCTAAGGTATCAGGATTTTCTTTTTAAAAACTCATCTAAATTCATCAGTGTTCTTAGATGCGTTGCTATTTACACTTAGTAATAATAATAATAATAATAATAATAATGATAATTCAATAACAGCAATTTTAGCAAATGGGACAGCCTGCATCATCTTTGTTACATGTCATAAATAATTCTAACAACATTTTCTTAAAAATATAGGGAGGAGGGTGAGGAGAGTCCGCGGGAATCTATCTGAACTTACTGTAGCTGCAGCAGCACAAGGTCAAGGGTCAAAGATCGCCAGAGAGAACAGCCAATCGATGGGGTCAAATGAAAAAAATCAACACATTTTAACATCATAAATAAATAACCATCTCACACCAGGAGAGCAAAGTTTTCATTTCTTTCACCTCAGGAGATACGAAGATCCTCGTTTTTTTTTATTCCCTTTCCGTTTGCTTTCGGTTTTTTAATCAAAGCTTTGGAAAATAGGAAATAAGAATTTTTAAAAATTTGAGAGAGAGAGAGAGAAAAAAAAGGAGAGATAGAGCAAGGGAGCTTTATGGACATGCATTGTGCTGATGTACCAGCAGCTATGTACTGTACCCTGTGTCGGGCATGGCTCACTGAAAGATCCCCTGAGAAATTAAAAAAAGGGTGTGTGTACGGCCTATATGCTTTACATGTGTGAATATAAGTGCATACAGTTTGTGTGTGTGTGTGTGTGCGTGTGTGTTTGTGTGTTGGTTTCAGCTTTGGTGGGACGCACTACGATGAAGAGCTGGTGCTGGAGGAGACACTCTCATGTTTGTGAAAGAGCACGTGTCTGTTTGCATATAGTTGTTGTTGTTGTTATGCACGTCCTCGTGTGAGTGGCAAAAAACATGTCACTGTATTTGACTGATGATAAGAGAGTGTGTACGACTACTCTGTCTTTTTTTTTTCTTCAAAACTCAAGCCCTCGCTTGTGATCAATCGTTGAATTCACGCAGCAGGCAAGGCCGAACAGAGACCCCCCCCCCGATCTCTCTATTGGGACCATTCACTGAACACCAACCCCAGCGCTATATATACTATATTTTGCGCTGTCAAAATTTTAACACTTGCCTTTTGGGTCTCATGTTGCTCGTGGTGTGAACGGAAAAATCTAAAGTTGTTCGTCAGAAAACCAGAAAAGTGCATTTCAGAGTCACATACATCACTCTCCCCCCAAAAGAAAGGAACAGCACATATTGCTCGCTTGAATTGTGTGTATTTGTATGAGTGTGTGTTCATAAATACCATACAGCAAATAATAATAATAATAATAATAATAATAATAATTCAACAAAAGAAAAAAAAGAAGAAAAAAAATCCACAAAACATTATATTATTTCTCATTACCAGAATGAACCAGTACAATAAATTAAAAATGATAACAACAACAACAAAAAAAGTCCATTAAAATTGCTATATATATATTCGTATTGTATATATAGTATTTGTCCGTCTGTAGTCAGCCTTCCTGGTGCATGCTCATTGGTGGCTGGGGTCCGTGAAGGAGCAGCAGGGGCCACCGTCCCGGGAAAACCTCAGTCCCATCACGGCGTTAACACTGGAAACAAGGGAACCAAAGTTTGGGGAAAGACACACTGTGCTTTGTAAGGGGTGAGGGGGGGTGACACGACACTGCCCGTCACTAAGAGTCTTCATGTCAAAGTCTTTCTCATCGATTAAAAAGCCGAGGATCCTTCATTGTTTGGACGCAGTACCGCCTTCAGATTGAGTCCCCCGGGATCTCTCTCTCTCTCTCTCTCTCTCTCTCTCTCTCTCTCGGCCTTGTGCTATGAGTGATGTGAGGACACGGTGCTGTAAGAGGAGTCTGTTATCGTCACCGGACGTTTTTGTAATGCAGAGAGTCTGAGCCACTGGGAAAAAAGGGTTGGTTGGGGGACGTTGCCGTGCGAGGTTTTTTTGAGGCGTTTCCGACAAAAAGGAGGTGAAGCTTTTGGGGAAGGAAACACGAGGGGGAGGGGGGTTCTTGGTTTCAAATCACAAGCTATAATACCTACTGAAGCACACTACGTTTGACCACAGGCAAAAAGTTTGTGTCTGAACTCTGTCAAAATATGGTAATTCTATATAATAAGGATGCAACGAGTCACTTCTCCCGGTGTTGTTTCCTTTTTTTCCTTTCCTGTGACAGAGCTCAGAACTTTGTCAGTACCTAAAGTACAGTCAACCCCCCCCTCATGTTCCTGACTCGCCTCCAGACGTTTTTCCACTTTTTTTTTTCTCCACGAGAGTTCACGATGGTTATGGTCCTGGTTACCACATCTTAGGCTTTTTTCTGTCCAGGTGCAAATGCTCGTTCGCTCGCGAGCCATTACCGTAACACATGGACTCTCTGCTCATGTATCTACTTGTCCTTCTGTTGGATGGAGCCTTTAACACTGTCTGTGAGGGGAACACTCCTCCCTCATTTGTCCCCTTGTTGAGCTCCCTCTCACCAGGTCCATGTTTGCCCCCAGGGGACAGCTCCGATCGCGTCCATTAGCTGTCAGGACACCTCGATGATCTCCATGCTCCCGGAGAAGCTCGACTGCTTCCCGATCTTCCCCAGCTCTTCTCGGGACCGCGTCTCGGCGATGCCCTCCTCAAACTCCATCTGACAGCTGCGCCGCTTGAACTGCTTCTCCGACGCAGGTCCGCTGCTGTTGGACACCGTGGACGACGACGACGACGTGGTGTCCCGGTGGTCTCGCTGCGTCTGTGGCTTCTCCCTCTGGGATTTGTCTCGTATCCGCACGCCCTCGCTGCAGCCGAACGCCACGTACGCCGAGCTGCTCCCGAACCTCACCGACGACTCCTCTCCTCTTCCGTCTCCCAGCTCCATCTCTCTCTCACCGCCCTCCGACGCCCCAAAGTGCCAGGGGGCGTCTGTGGTGGGGGTGACGGGCGTGACGGGAGTGGTGGCCTGGACAGTGTCTCTGTGTTTGGTCCACATGGCCCCAGACCCCACAGTGGGCAGGGAGGGTAGTGAGAGGAGCAGGGAGCCCTTCAGGTTCTCGTCCGGGCTGGGGTTCCTGCGGTCCAGCGACAAGCAGAGGGACTGTGGAGGTTGGTGCGGTTGGGAGTGGACCGGCGAGCTGCTGGAGCTGTGCTTGGGTTTTCTTCTGGGTCTGGACGAGGAAGAAGTGGACCGATGGACTTCACTTCCTCCGAGCCCCAAGCCCCCGATGCTGCCCCCACTGCCTGGCGAGGGGAACGGTGAATCAGAGGAGCTGGGGCTGTCTGGGACGGGAGACTGGGAGCAGACGCCATTGGACGTGCCTGTTCCCGGGCTGTCGAGCTTGCACAGCTTCGGGACGTCTTCAGAGTGCGTGGGTGCCAGGCTGGGGAAGGGGGAACTGTTGGGGGAGTAGACGGACTTAATGTCCAGGGAGAAGGAGCGTTTGAGCCGGTTGGTGTCCATGATCCTCTCCGCGGAGAGGTGCAGGCCGTTGAAGCCTTGCTGGAGGGAGGTGGGCGACGGCAGCTTGGGCTCTGGTGGGATGTGCGGCTCCGCCACTGACGAGTCGTAGTTGCTGTGGTGACCGTTCATGTCAACTCCGTTAACCTCTGAGCTTTGCTTCGCGTTGTTCTCGGAGATTTTGTCATCGGAGGTCGAAGTCAGAGCCTGGAGCAATCGCAGGCCCTTCTCAAACTCCAGCAGCTGACCGAGGAAGTTGAAGTTGGGAGATATCGACGGCCTCCTGTCCTTTACGAACCTGACCAAAGGAAAACAAAGTTGGACGACATTAGTCTCAGATAAAAACATTGTTAAGACAACTGTTGTAAATGGTGCGAATGAACTATGTGGGGCCCAATGACCCTGGATAAACTAGACATAGTGTGTGACCTGTTTTCTTATGATGGACAACACAATACATAATCCTGTGGTAGTGTTGTTCTCAAAGCCTTTTGTACGCGCTCTGTTCTCTAGCAGCCGTCTAACAATTTCATTTCTCACGACTGGAGGGGTGGGGGGGTGGTGGGGTTGAGAAATCCGTCTAGCGTTTCTTTTTAACATTGAGTCGCAGTTTTAACCGGGGCTGACACCTTAGCTCAGCTGGTGGTGGTGGGTGGGCGGAGCGAGCGTACCTGTAGGCGTCGTCTGATGACAAGCCCATTGTCTTCATGATGTAAGCAATGGCGATGGTTGCCGAACGCGAGATTCCGGCCAGGCAGTGCACAATGACTCTGCAGTTTGACACCTTAGCTTTGTCTGTTGAGGGGAGGGAGGGAGGAGGGGGAGAGAGAAGATATGAATACCCATATGCAGATCCCTGACAGGTCTCATCTTTAGCACAGCGTCTCTGGAGACGACAAGCGCCTATTGAAAAGCAAACTGACATTTCCTGGAAGAGTACAACGGGTCATGGAAACGAAAAAGTGTTTCTACCCAGAGCCATTGTTGCTTGAGCTGCACGTGAAGCGTTTATTCACCGCGACAGCGGGCGGATATGTCGTATTGAATGTCATGGCATTCTTTAACACATAACTTGAAATTGTAACCTATTGTGCTCTGTGTTGCTAATCTTCCCCGACACATTATTGTCTGATTTTAATCATGTTTTCCATCCTCTTACCGATGAATTCATTGGTTTTGTCCAGCCAGGGAAGCAGCTTCTCACAGTAGTTGTCGTTCACAGGGATGCGCATGAAGTGGCTCTCACTGATGAAGTCCGGCTTTGGGCAGGTGTTGCTCGCATTCAGCACGTAGGTGATGCCGTTCTGAGCCATCAGGTCCTGCGGAAGCAAGAGATGAAGGGTGGGTTTGTGTTTTTGTCGCCAGGTAACGATAAGAAGTCGGTAATCTACCGAGTAGTGCAACTGAATCAAACGATCGCAAAACGAGTTCTCACCTTGTTGAGGACGTCCTTCTGTGAGCCCAGGTAGAGGTGGGGCAGGATGCGAGTGGGCCCGACGTTGGCCACCGGCAAGCAGGGCTGCGACAAGCTCATGGGCAGAGCGGTGGCGGGCTTCCCTTCACACAGGCCGGGGAAACAGGAGGAGAAAGCGGCAAAGCCTCCTGCAGAGAGAGCAGAGAAGGGAGAGTAGGTGTTTAGGTCCACTAATGGTTTTGCACACAGCAGTTACAAAACATTAAGTGGGAACTGTGCAAACATGAGCTCATCAAGAGCACCGAAAGAAAAAGAAAAAAACATTGCACCACCATTAGCACGGCCTACAGACGCTCTACAGACACTGAGAGGTGAATCTGGGCTGTCGCGTCTGGGTCCTGCTTAGTGCAACAGGAGCAACAAAAAAAAAGAAAAAAGAAAAAGAAAAAAAAAGGCTTCTGTGTGTGTTAGGTTAAGTGTTTTGTGGCTAGGAATGTGTGCCTGGCCCTTTAAGAGGCAGGCGGCTCCACTTTTGGCATACGTGTGTTTGTGTGTGTGTGTGTGTGTGTGTGCGCGAGCATGTGTGTGTGTATGGGGCTGTGCTTCCTGCATGAGCTCATGTCCTGTAGCAGTGCATTGCGTCAGGCTGGGGGAATGAAAGAGGCCACAGGTGCAGGGCCAGGACAGAGGCCCACTAACATCCCCCTGACATACCCCCCACACACACGCACACGCACGCACACACACACACACACACACACACACACACACACACAGGCACGCAGGCACGCAGTCAACATATGCTCAATATTCACCGTCTGTAATTCTCAGGCATAAAGACACACACACACACACACACACACACACACACACACACACACACACACACACAGTACGTTAGCACTGCCCTGCACTTTCTTGCACACGCACACACAAATAACTGCACTCATCATTACCTCTCCAGTACAGCGGTTGTATAACTACAGGGTGGGGGCCGGCGAGGGGAGGTGGGGGTGAGTGTGTGTCGAAGGAGTGGGTAATGACCTCGCTGAGGAGTGCAGAGAAGAAGTGGAGGGAAGTGCTTCAAGGAAACACTGAGCCCCAGAAAGGAGATTAGAAAGTAATCTACGTTCAGCCCTGCCTGACCCAATGTCGGACGTAGTGCACAAACACACACACACACAAGTGCGTGCACACACACACACACACACACAGGGCGATCACAGAGTGAGAGTGAGTGAGACATGACATCACTGTTCTAAAGTAGCACACACAGCACAGTGCAGGCCTTCCGTTGTAACACACACCCAGTTGCACTACTCAGGTAGCAATGGCTGGCCAAAACACACACACACACACCCAACACACACACAATGTCAGCAGAACGTATTGTGTCTTTAACAGAAGATGAGATATTAACATTTTTAAAAAATAAGGGGTTGTGCAAATGGTCGGAGGACAGCAGCTCTTGACATTCGGGGGCTATTTCTGAAACGACGCAGCTGCTGACGCTGGACGCATCCCCACGATGATGACCCAGTGCTATTGTAGGCGCACTGTCCCTTTAAGAGCACAGTGAAGAAGGCCTGTCTTTTTTTCCAGCTATTAATGGCTACCAGTGGAGCAATGACATCAGCGCTCCACACGGGGGGGCGGAGGGTGGAGGGAAAAGATAGATGGACGGATGGACGCAGAGAGAGCGATCGGATCGGATCAGAACTTACGAGATACAAGAGAGGAAAGCTGCATGCAAGAGGGGGACAGGCTGAGGGGATAGAGCTGCTGTGATCCAACCTCGTTGGCCTCTATAGTTTTGACTAAACAGACATTTGTAGTCAACAATTTGTCTTTAGACAGTGCGGGCACCGTAAATCTGCACCAGAGCCTCTTTCGAGAGATCTCGTGGGCGGCACTGCGACGTCACTAATTGATATAACAGAAGGAAGTAGGGTTAGTTCCTTGAAAGGGTTTCTCCCTGGTTCCTGTGTTCCCAAGCTGCTGGTATGGAGCCTGTGCAAGAACACACACACACACACACACACACACACACACACACTTGCAAAGAAAATAAATGGTGCTACATATAGCCACATACACTGTTATCTGCGCGAGGAAGCGGTTGAATCAACAGGAAAAGCCTTGCGTCACACTTCAACCATTTCCCTTTCTGCGTGCGAGGACATTGTTAGAGAGTTGTTAGAAGGACAGAAGAGAGGACGTCCCACGGAGGAGTGTGTTCGACGCTGAAGAGAAAGTGTGATTGTGTGTAGGGATTAATAATCACGGACACGATTGCTGAAGCTGACCTCATCTTGTGTTAAATAAATAGTGTGTGAGCCACAGTGTGTGACTGGGAGAGTGAGTAATGGGTTACTGGCATGAAGGGAGATAAGAGTGTGTGTGTGTGTGTGTGTGTGTGTGTGTGTGTCTGGGATTCGAAGGGGCTGTAAAGACATTACAGTGACATTACGTCAACACAATTACAAACACGTCCTATGTAGTCGAAGGCTTTACACGGCCAGCGCTAATGGACGGTCGTCACACAGGCGATGGCATGTTATTGTCACCTTGTCACCTGACCCCACTCCACTTGAGGTTGTCATGACGATGATGAGGAAGGGCAGTGATGTTAACAACAGTTGGCTCGTCGTGTCCGCGAGTTGTTGTCAAGATGGAATCAAGCACAGATACTGAACGTCCAAAGGGCATACAAACACACACACACACACACACACACACACCCACACACACACACAAACGCACAGACAGAGAGCACTATATAATCCATGGCCTCACATTCTCCAAAAGAAAAAGAAAAGATGACACATCCGTCCAGTCCAATCTAAGGCAACACATAGAGCGTACATGAACTGGCACACTGTACATTCACAATGAGGTCACTGAAAATACCCCGTGACACACACACACACACACACACACACACCAGCCCAGCTGTCCACAAGGATGACTTCAGAAAGTCAACTGGGAGAGATGAGTTCACCTTCAGCAGCGCAGCGTGATAACGGCATGACGGCAGAGAGACTAACACATTAAACTGAAAGACATAAATGGAACACCACTTGGAAAAAAGTGGCTTAATTTCAACAAGCGGAATCCTCCACTACAAGTTGAATTTTGAAAATGGACTTTCCGTGGAAACGAGGGCTCCAATGAGGTCATGATCTTGAGCTGCACAGAAATACTATTCAAACTTTTTTACTTTTCGGGCTTTGACTCCGTCACCTTTTGCACTGCGCTGCGTCATGTATCTTCAACTTCTGGGAAATGCACTTGGACAGGATGTGACTAACCCAAATCTGAACACATGCTCTTGAATAAAAAAAAAAGTACTTTGGGTTGAAAGAAAACACACACAGACGGGAAAAGAGGGCACTGTGTCGCCAGCAGCAGTGACTTCCTTTTTCCGTTTTCCTCTGCCCACTTCATCACTTATGCAACTGCTTATTTTCCTCCCTCGCCCCGTCACAGCCGAGCACTCAGGCCTCCTTTGTTTGCTGCTAGCGAGCGGTGGTCTCTCTTTCTCCTCATCAATCTCTTCCCCTCAGCTACTTTAATATTCACGTTGCAGTAGAGAAAGGTTGGAGTTTATTACATTATTATTATCCAAGGTGACGTGAAACGTGTTTGTTCGGCAGAACATATTTCGGGTCAAACTCTGGGGCTTTTGTCGGAAGCGGCGCTGCAGAGTGAATCGATGTTCGGAGCTGAAAGATGAATGGAGGTGGAATTATCCCGGAGATATTGACCAGATGGACGGAGACACACAACACCTGCCCTGGCTGTTGTGGTTAATGGACGCTCTGCTGTTACATCACTGCTGCTGGTACAATTGACTGCCTCGTCAATAAAAGCCCCCCCCCCACGCCTCTGTGCCTCTGTTTCAGTCTCTGTGTAGCTTTTCAGTTGCCCTCTTTAACTCGTCTGTTAACGGAGAGGACACACACACACACACACACACACACACACACACACACAACAAGGCAGGCATGTACAACCCTGGGGGCATTGATCTGCTTGAATGACCCCGCACCCCTCCATCGCTCTGTTCCGTGGTTCATATCAGGGGAGACATGACGCCATCCTCTGTGCCTCTCCAGCTGTCCCCCCCCCCCCCTCTCCCCCCTACTATGAGGGGGACATTAGCATCTCAATATGAACACCCCCCACCACCTCCTCCCAAACATGACATCATTGCACACATGTCCCACTCAGGCATCACAAAAGGCCTGTGCTGCAGCCTGGAGAGGGAGACGACAGGAGAGCGTCTGTTTTAGGGAGCAGCGTGGGGCCGCGTCTGTCAGACATGTGCAGATTGACGGGGGCCGTGGATGAGCTCCTAGGATGAGGTCATCGCTTTCACATGCAGCAGGATGACAGCAAGTGTATGATTAACACGTCATCCAGGGGCCAACGGTTAAAAGCGTTTATTGTTCCTCTATCTCAAGAGGCAGATAGCAGGAGAACGGAATGGATTTCAAAATAGCATGTGACAGACGCAATTCCATTTTCGTCGACTGAAGGCAAATGTGTTTGTTTTTTTGCAAGCTTTCTCTGAGCTAACGTGTTTAAGTCTAACACTTCAAGCAGCAAAAGCTGGCTGTGCAGAGAGGAGCTGCACACACACACACACACACACACACACACACACACACACACACACACACACACACACACACACACACACACACACACACACACACACACACACACACACACACACACACACACACACACACACACACACACACACACACACAGTGAAGAGAGGCAGGTGTGGAGAGCTGCTCTGCAAACTGCTTTGAACCGGCTCTCTGTCATGTCCTGGTGTGTGCACACACAGCATGTACATTAAAATGCAAACTTCACACATCTACGCCCCCGGGGGGATCCAAGCTATGAAACCGGCAAATTCATTTTTTCTTTTTTTCAATGAACGCACGGCTGAGTTGATCATTTTTGCATGAGATGCAGTGTCAGTGCGTTTGCTGCGTATATGAAGCATTGCTTGGTTGCCGTTGCCTCATCGCTCTGTGTGAAAAGGTGTCTGGTTCAACACCTGCAGCGCACACTGTTGCACACACATTGATAACACAGTCGCCACGAGACGCCGTTCTGCAGAGAGAAAGTGAGCAGGGGAGAGAGGGAGAGAGGGAGGGAGGGAGAGAGAGAGAGAGAGAGAGAGAGAGAGAGAGAGAGAGAGAGAGAGAGAGAGAGAGAGAAAGAGCCTTTGTGATAGTTTTACATCTCAATGACCACAGGCTGAGAGAGCATGAACACTATGTCATACCGCGGGTCACGGCTCTCATGCGCCCCCCCCCCCCTTTCTCTCTCTTCTCTTTCCTCTTCATCGGTTCTCGTCTTCATGATGTCATCCTCTTAATCCCCCCCTTCTTCCTATTCTGTCCTCTACTAAACACATTAACTGCACACACAAAAAGCTGGGAGAACAATCAGTGGGGCCCCGGTGATGTTATTTTTTTCCAGCCTGCTGCGGCGGTAAAAATATTAGTATTGATCCAGTCCTTAAAAATTCGCCTCACATCTATCTCTCGTTTGCAAGCACGCCTGGACTGGAATATATCTCGATACCTGCGAGGCACCACTGAGCCGTTGTGCTCATCTGCAATGCACAAACCGTCAGAAAGGGGCTTTCCCCCACTCACATCTTCTACACACATGTATTATTAAGCAATGGTGTATATTTTACAGTTAAATCCCCAGCAAGTACACTTCCACATTTTTTACTTCCCTACAATCCATATCTAATCATCTTTCCATCTTCAATATGTATGTGCGATATCCAGAAAGGAATGTTCTGGATATCGCTCAAATACTCTCATGAATTTGCACAAGCACAGACACACACACACACACACACACACACACACTTCTCCTTTGTGTCCAGGTGGATACACACCTCGTAGCTCTCTCCCCTGCTTCATTCGGCGGACCCTGATCTTCAGCCTCATGTCTGTGTCGTGCAGGTCCGGCCAAAAACAGTCCTCCACTGGGGCAATCACCACATCCAGAGGCATCCCCCAAGACGCACTCTTGTCTCTCTCACACACACACACACAGATGGAAATGTTCTCGTGTTCCTTTTCGTCAGGGACGGGGAGATCAATGCCCCCCCCCCCCCTACCGCTTGGCTGCACAAAAAAATGTCAGAAAAAAGCAAACTGAAGTTCTCCTTAAGGGGCCGACGGACGCGAGCCCACAGTCTGGGCGTATGAATGATCCCAAGTTGACCAAAAACACCCGCTGGTGCCCAAGTTGCACGTCAGCTGTTCCAATGTCCAGGCGGTGACCCGCACAGACTTGACCGAGCACAACAAAAGAACGAGTCCAAAATGCCTCTGGACACACTCCTCAGGTCCAACTGGGGCCCCAAAGTCCCATGCAATCACCGCAAAAATTCCAAAAATGCTGCTACGTCAAAATTGAGCAATTCTGTGGGTTTTTGTTGTGAAGAACGGCTGCCACAGTGAGAGCGAGCGAGTGGAAAACGACAAAACAAAAGTGAGTATCCTGTATCGGCTGTATGCAGAACGCCAGCTGTAATCTGCCTGCAGCTGGTTTCTGCGGAGCGTCTGTGCGTCTCTCTGACTCCCCTCTCTGTCTCTGAGTCCACAGCCAGAAGAGCAGCCCACTATTGTTGTGCTGCTTCGCTCTGCGCGTCTCCCATTCGCTCGGTGGCTGGCTTGCGCTCCTCCCTCGCCCTCCCTCCTCCCTCTCTCTGTGCAAAGAGGATGACGGAGCTGCACTCACTCTCTCTCTCCCCGAGCTCTGGGGGTGAATGAGCTCACTTGCCGTGAGCTCAGCCTCTGCCCTCCCTCCCTCCCTCCCTCCCTTCCTCCCTCCTGCTCCTCTGTGCTACCTCTCCCTTGCACCCTCCCTCTCTCGCGGAGCCAGCGCTCCGTCATAGCTAATGTCTAAGGCATGTAACCACATTCCTTACTCACCCAACAACTATGCGGCCACCTCAGGGGCCTGGTGGCGGAGCGGGCCTCCATCGGCAGCCACCGAGCTGTTTAACAGACACATAGCGCCGCAGCAGCAGCACTGATGAGTCCGAGTTGATTACAGAGAAGACAAATGCTAAAAACAATGTGTGTGAAAATATGCTGTGGGTGTTTGCATGTTTTCTGCATTAGTGATTACTGGAGCATGCTTTTCAAGTGGGTGTTCGGCACATTATCAGTCCTTGAACTGAACGAAACCAAAAGTGTACATATAATATCAATAAGAAGCAGCCTTTGCATATATTGCCTTTGCCTCGGAGCACAGTACATTTTCCTGCAGGGGTTTATTAAGACGGTGCCAGTGTTTTGAAAAGCTGATTTGTCTCTGGAGGTGAGGGAATGTGTGTGACTTCACCGCGTTTCCTGCGCTGGTTCGTGTCTAACGTGTCCGTGTTTGGACACCGTGTTCCCAGTTGTTGAGGACGAAAAAGGTCGGGGTGGGGGTGGGGGGGGGGGGGGGGGGGGGGGGGGGGGAAGAAAACTTTAAGGAGGACGAAGAAGAGGGAGGAGAAGAGAAAAAAAGAAAAGCAGCCTAGGGATGATGAGAAGACCAAACAAGCTTGTGGTAGGCAGCCATCATCCGTTTGACAGGCCACAGACTCCTGGTACTTTACTACGGAATGATAAGCATGTAGGCCACAAGTCCAGCTACGGGAACAAAGCAGCACCGGACTGAACCCGAACCGCTGGAGGAGAGCGAGCGGTGACTGGACGTGAACTAGTTAATAAGCAGCTGCTTTCAATACACGTTAAAGACCCACATGCCACACGACCCTTGGAAACGTGGGAGAATTAATTTGCATTTTTATGCAAAAAGCACAAAAGGGTATTTTTAAGAGAGAAAAAGTCAACACTTGAGTGACATTGACCTTTGACCACCAACATCTAATCAGTTTATTCTCGAGTCCAAGTGAACATTTGCACCAAATTTGAAGAACCTCCCCTCAAGGTTTTCCTGAGATGTCACATCCACGGCAAGAGGGACAGAAGGACGGACACACTGAAATCATATATCGCCTCCGCGGCCGTCTCTGGCGCAGGGGTATAAAAAGTCGAGAGGCACCTTCCATGAGCAGGGCAGCCAAAATGTCCTGTCTGCTCAGTCTCAGGTTGAGAGATCACAGCACACTGATTACATTTAAACCAGGTCAGATGGGCTTCAAGTAAATCAAGTCATCTTGCTGCGAGCCCCTGCTCCAAAAAAGGCAAATAAGCTTATACAAGATGTCTAGTTGGGGGGGGGGGGGGGTAGCATGCTGACTGACTGACCTCATCCCATCACTGTAGACCCCTGAGTGATCACACACGGGTGAGAACAGCCTTACGTCATCGCTCTGTTTGACTACGGGTCACCGAGAGCGAGCGGGAGCAGAGGAAATAGGTCATTTTGCTGAGGACGGGCTTTGTAAAAAAAAAAACAGACATCGGTTTTGGGAGGGAGTTTTAACTGTGAGCGAATAAACACACACACACACACGCACGATCGCACACGCACGCACGCACACACACACACACACACACACACACACACACATTGTCCCTCTTCTTTGCAGCTGGTTGGAGCAGGTGGGGCACTCCACAGTGGTCAACTAGGGTCACTGCACGCCGAGCGCATCGATCATCGCCCTGGTTTGTGTCCATGGCTCGTTTTTGGTTGTTCCGTCTGTGTGGCGTGACGCCATGAAGCAGCCTTGAAACACAGGACTTCCTTTCACCTGCCAAACAACAACAACACAAAGAAGCTGCTGGCTGATGTTTTAATGGTCAACCCCCCCCCCCGGGCTCTTCTTTCTACCATTCTCCTCCTCCTCTAGTCCTCAGCAGGGTAACAAGGCTCAGAATAGTAGGCGTGTTAATTAGAGGATCACAGCCAAGATGCTATAAATGACAGCCAGGCCTTTTTTATTGACCGCACATGTGCGCCCTGCTGCGACAGAAATAGGTGGGACAGTCACTCCGGGCAGCCCCCCCCCCCCCTCTCATGACATCTCTTAGATTTACAGCGTTTCTTTTATGGTAGAGGGCTTGTTACTGGGACGACGCAGAGTTTACACAAACAAAAACACACATAGTGACCTGCCAAAACAGACGGCGAGAGACGAGCGGAGATGAGTCTGAGATAGTGGTGTAGAAGAAGTGGAAATGCCAGAGGGGCCCTGGAGACCGGAACAACACGGAACAGCATATCGCACACGAGGTGTGCCCTGATTGGTGCAAATGGGAAATGAAGAACGAGAGTCGCTTGTGTAAAAAGCAATGAAAATTGAGGATTTTCTCCAATCAAAGTAAAGCGTCACCTCTCATGTTTCCCAAAACTTTCCTGTACAGATCAACCCGGAAATTAAGTATTAATTTTAAAAAATACTACAGATTTCAGCTTTGATGATTACAACAGTGACATCATTTAATATGTACATGGATATGGATTATAAATTAATCACTATCATCAATTAATCTGCAGATTTATGGGGGACTGATCAATTGTTTGGTCTCAACAGTTCAAATCCCAAAGATCAGATCAAGAGACGAGATCAGTTTATTACCACACAAGACAAAGACCATCCTCTCAAGCAGCCTCTACGATTTAAATATTTAATGAATTACCAATATGGCCGCTGAAAAACTTTCTGTCAATTGACTGATAATTTCACCTCTAATATGTTTGTTTGTATGTGTGCATATAACGTCTACTCATTTGAGACACATTTATGGTTCTGGTGTCCACACTCATTTTTTTGCAGATCATATCGTTCACAAATCAGCAATGCAAACAATATTTCCAAGAAAAACCTATAAAGATTTTTAGAGAGCCACAATCTGCCAGTTAAGTTTTTTACTAACATCACAAAACAAAAACAAAAATATTTTAATAAGGACGACGCCCCTCCTCCCTGCCCTGTTAGACAGGCAGGGACAGGAGTGCCACCCTACACCACAGATCATCTGTCAGGACACCACGGGAGAGAGAGACGTCATCCTCCGGATAGAGCAGGTTGGGGTGATGAAGAGTGTTAATATGTGTGTGTGTGTGTGTGTGTGTGTGTGTGTGTGTGTTAGTGTGTTGCAACCAAATGTGAGGAGGATGAGCAGTGCAAGGTGAGATGAAGACAGAGAGGACATTGCTGCAAGGGACCTGGTATAGTTATTTGCAACAATTCGCATTAACACTAGCATATGTGCCCGTGCACAAGTGTGTGTGTCTTTGTACATGCATGTGTATTGGTGTGTGTGTGTGTGTGTGTGTGTTGATAGTGCTGGTTGTCAGGGGATCAGTAACAAGGCTGCTCTTTCAGTGATGTAATGCCCACAGGAGAACACAGCTGCCATGCTTGGGGGGTGAGGTATTCACCAGGGGAGAGAGAGAGATAGAGGGGGTGGGGGTGGAGGGATGGAGCAATTGAGAGTGGGGGAGGCACTGGGCGAGAGAAGGGGGAGATTGGGTGGATGGGTGCTGGAGGGGAGAGGGGGTTGTTTGAATCCATAGGGAAATGGTAGCTGACATGATGTGGATGATTAGTCGTGAGGAGGGAAATCATGTGTGTGCGTGTTACACTGTAGCATATTGAACATTATCAGTTAATCTATTCATTAAATTGATATTTCTTAATACAACACTGTTAAAACAAGCTCCCACATTAAGGAATGGAGAAGTATTGCACTGATATCCGATTGACAGCATAGGCAAGTGTCAATATTCTCCTCCTAATCCATGTCTTTCTTTTATTTCCTTCCACTTATCGACTCCCTTCCTCCCTTTTCACCACAGTTGATTAGAGATAAGAAGGGCGAAAAGAAAGGTTGAGGAGGAAGAGAAAGAAGAAACCTGAGGAAGACGGAGAGAAGGGCTTTTTAGATCTAACGATAAAACGGGGAGGAGGTTTGTGCGATATGAGGCAGCGCTGATGCCCTACTTGGTCATGTGCGTGTGTGCTCACGCATGAGATAGTTTCATCTCTATCTTGCGCGGCCTGGAGGGAGGCACGCTTGCATCAGTCGCGCTGCAGACCCCCTGCCCTCCACACAACTTAACCCCCTGGAGGAGCTCAGCTCTCGGGGCTACTGCACCAGTAAATCTGTCTCACTGGCAAGAAAATTAGATTACACTCACAGAAATAAATACACTGACTCAAGGACCCACGCACACACGCACACACGCGCACACGCGCACACACGCACACACGCACACACACACACACACACAAACACACGCACACACGCAGACACCAGCACACACGCAGACACCAGCACACACGCAGACACCAGCACACATACACACACACACACACACACACACACACACACACACACACACACACACACACACACACACACACACACACACACACACACACACACACACACACACACACACACACACACACACACACACACACACACACACACACACACACACACACACACACACACACACACACAGGGACACACGGGCGCACACGGGCACACACGGGCACACAAGGGCGCACACACGGGCGCACAGACGGGCGCACAGACGGGCGCACGCACACACACACGGGCGCACGCACACAGAGAGAGAAGAGGGTAAGCTATCAAACACACCAAGGGGGGCTTTCAGGACCAGACGGGTTCTCATACAACCAGATGAACTACTTAAAAATCCCAGTTGGAGATGTTCAGCAGTGTATGTGTGTGTGTGTGTGTGTGTGTACATTCACTGTGTGAAAAAATGTGAGCATATCAGACTCAGAATCATTTGTCACATACAAGGAAGTTGCTTTGGTGTTTTGGTGCATAACAACACACTTAAAAACGAGGTACTGTATGTACAAGGAGAAGAGCAGCAACGTAAAACTATGCGATAAAATCAAATATGTAAAAAGGAAGTGCAGGGAGGTGGATGTTAACTTCAGCCCACAGCTCACAGTTGTTTTCTGAGGTTGTATATACCCATGTTATATAAACTGTCATACATGAGTGTTTCTGTGTAATAAAAGTACTGTCGGGGCAGGAACCATGCTGCATATGAGTGTGCAGGAACGATCACTCTGCTCCGGTCCTGATTTCCCCAGAGGTGAGTTTGTCTTCACAGGTTCACTTGAGCAGAATGGATGGTTATTTCATTCGGAATGCTAATGGCCCTGAATTAGGATGCACAGGGTTTCCCCTTCGCAGCACTCGATTGCGACAACGCACTGGAAACGCACGGCTCACGTCTCCCATTGTCTCTTGCATGTTGGAAAGTCTGACACGCTGATCATGGTAGGGGGACACATAACCAAGCTGCTCTCTCTGAGAGGAGCTGACGGCAGATCAGTTTGTTTTTTAATGAGCTCGCCCCGCTGCGCCACACGCAGGACCGACAGGCAGGTCTCAGATCAGCGCGGTGTTAATTAGCTTCTCTCAGCGCAGCGGGCAGGCTGACAGACACACTGGCCTCACAGCAGTGCTGGAGGCCGAGCCATCTGGTCCTCCTGTTAGTTACACACATGCAGACACACACACACACTCCTCAGCGTCTTGTCTACCTGTCTCACAATTAGCTGTGTGTTTTTGTGTCGTCTGTGGTCTGTCTGTGCCTGGGGCTGAGCGGTATGATGAGTTTCCCCCAATATTCTTTTACACAACAGCTATTATCTCATCACAACCAGCAGCATGACTCAGAACTGACTGAGACAAATTTTGCCATCGTCCTCAACTGCATATTATTCTTTTTTATTTCGAATCTTTTCTGTGGGATAATATAAATTTATGGAATTAAAATTCCAGCGAAAAAACCTATACCTTTAAAAAAACAAAACAACACCCTGCATATTAAACTGAACTCTGTTACTGAACCTTTAGTCATCCAGCGGTGTCCTCTCACACACTGCAGACGAAGGGCGTCACACCCTGGGGGCCGGCATTTAGGCATACAGGACATGGTGACACTGGCCATCGCCACACTGGCGGTCAAGATCAGCTTTCCTGCCATTATAGGCCCCAGGGAATGGGACTGAGTATGTGTGTGTGTGTGTGTGAATGTGTCACATCCACAACCCAACAGTGACATCACCCCAACAGCTAGAGAAGAACAATAGAGAAGGCATTACGTGATGCCGTGAGAGGAACTGGATAAGCTGTTTCTGTGTGCGCCCTGCCAACTCATTCATGATGCTTTTAAACCACTTTAAAGTTGACTTTCTGAAGAAATCTAAATAAAATCCACGTTTGAAAAATATAAATATACAAACACATGCTCGAGGCACGCATTTGTTCATTCACCCCAGGGAGCCCCTGATGTCACTTTTATCAAAAACAGGAAATGGTTGCACAACAGCTGGGGAAGTGGCCTCCCCGTGGGCGACCTTCATCTACATATGTGTGTATCTAGCAGTGTGTTTGTGTTAATGTGTATAGTAAGCGCCGATATCGGAAGGAGCTGGGATGATCACAAACTGCTGCATTCCTCAATCTGGGGCCGCAGGGCCTGCCTGGAACTCCAAAATTAGCCTGTTGCCATGGCAACGGAAAAAAAAATCTGCCGCCTTTATCAGGAAGTAGTGGCAGGTACAGCCAAAAAGTGGTCAGCGTGTATTTTCTGTTACAAGTCTGTGTACATACCAGGAGAAGGGGTTAAACCGCCGAAGATTAAAACTCTTTGCTGGAAAAGTAAATACCTCCGTATTTTTTGGTGGGAAAATAATTAGCAAACTGCACATTAAAATACACTTTCTCATAGTGTAAGACACTTCAAATGGCTGCTAAGATATACAACCCAATCCACACGGCGGTGGTGGAGTCCAAATCAGATTAAAGCAGAAGAAAAAAAAAAGAACACGACATGGCAACCAAATGGGTAACTAAGGAAGCAGTGCTTACAGCGTGCCAGAGATAAAGTGCATCAAAGACAAGCTCAGTGATAAACAGGAATCCACCATTGTTCCAGGGAATGACGGTATGACGGTACGACAGGAGTGGCAGTGGGCAGACCGAGCATTAATGGAATCCGGTGGAGGCGTGCCAGCTCTGGGCAGGATCGACTAGCATAATTGTGAGCTACTCCTTTCCCCCTTTTTCTTCTGCCCGTTGGAAATTTCCACTCCACATGTGTGTCAGAGACATCAGGGTAAATCCTGCCGCGGTGAACCCATGGCACAGTGAAACCAAACTACCGTGCCCTTGGCCCAAATTCATGGTGAGGTTCGAAGTTATGAGGTGCTGACGGGGGCGTAGCACGGAGGGGGGGGGGGGGGGGGGGGGGGGCCTGGGTTAGCACGCTGTTCAGCTTCAGCTCCTGTTGACCTGATGTGTTGACACTGCCTAGGTAACAGTTTAAACAAACTATTTTTATTCCACCCTGGATAAATGCACGACCGGGGCGGGTTGGGATCTTCAAAAGGACTCGAGATAGATTTCGAATGCAGCGGGGGCCCGGAGGTATGCACTGTGAACGGACTGTGTATACACAGAGCGGCTTAGACCACTCTGGATTTAGGGCATGTGGAACGAGCAGCGTCCCACAGGATTGCTCAACGGCATGCGTTTATGATTCAACTGCATCGAGGAAGAAAAGAGATTAAAGGTCGTTGTGCATGTGTGTGTGTTGAGGAATTAAAGTTCAAGGTCGACACTTCGACACACCATGTTTGTTTGTATCCTGAAAGTTGTTCACTGTTATAATTCACCTTCTGATCATATATTAGTCTTTCCTAAATAGTTGATTAACTTAACTGTGAGATGCAATACAAAAGTGTCCAACACAACATTTTCAGGGAACTGCAGTCTCTTAGTGAGACTTTATTGTTGAAGTGGTAATAGTTTACATCTTGTGTGTTTGAGGACATAGAAGTGCATGTTGTTTTGTTCCCTCTTCATACACATTACCATGAGAAACTCACTTTGCCTTCAAGTACATCTAATCTTGAATATCATGTGTGTCTGTGTGCTGACGTCTCGAGCTCTAATCTTCACCTGCGCTACTTATGAATTTGTGCACATCTCTCGTATGCATGGATCGGAAAGAAAATGTGTGTGTGTGTGTGTGTGTGTGTGTGTGTGTGGCCCCTTAGATTCAGCATGGGATTCTGAGTGATGGAGGAGTAGGGAAAGAGGAGCAGGAGCAGTGAGATCACATCATGCTGGAAACATTTGGCAAAGGCTCACATAAACACACAAGCACGCGCACGCACGCACACACACACACACTCTGGCCTGTTTTTGTTCTCCGGTTTTGAGGGAAAGAAGGGGAAAATGACATCAAGCTCATCATGTGAGGCCAGTGAGACCGACGGACGGGGGGAGGGGGTGAGAACACTGGCAGAAACAGAACATTGTTACATAAAACTCAAATCGGTGCAGGCAGCCTCTGGACCCTGTTACCATATTTCTGTGTGTCTGTGTGTGTGTGTGTGTGTGTGTGTGTGTGTGAGTCTGTCTATATGGGCATGCATTTATCTGTTTGCCGGACTACGTGTGCAAGTTAAGCATTCGCACACTACCTCATCAAGGTGTGAGGCTAAAAGCGGTGCTCGTTACATGCCTGCAGAAAACAGAGCATTATGTCACCGTGCAGCTCCGAGACTTCTCGAAGTCTGCAGCACTTTTCAGAGCAGAGAGGTGATGTCATAGATATTTTTGCAGACCAATTTCTTCGACCTTTGTGCTCCCTCCATGCTGGCTGGGGTGGGGCTGGGGTGTGTATATGTGTGTGTATGTGTGTGTTTGTGTATCTACAAGCCAGGGTGAGAGCACCGAGGCCACTGGCGCCAGATGTGACGACCGCAGGAGTCTGGGCCTAAAAATAGCGCTCTGTTCTCAGCACCGTGAAACAGAAGAGGAGAGACGGAGGAGGAAGAAAGAAAGAAAATATGGGGGGGGGGGGGTGAAAGGGACTGAAGGAGCAATGGAAGGAGGGGATGGACAGGAAGGCGAGGTCATTGAGAATAATGTGTCAGATCTCCCCGGGGAAGGTGAGCTCACCTCCTAATGGCACCACTGGCTCCTTCTCAATGAAATCATTGATCTGCTGAAGCTCCCCACAGCGTAATGGAGAGAGGTCAGATGGAAGGTAAAGAGGGAGGGGGAGGGAACAGGGGGCAAGGAGGTGCAGAAAGGGCAGGTTAGAGGGTTAAGAGGCGGGGGAAACGGGAGCGTGGGCTTCAGGCATACGGCCGTAATTAACGTGTAACCTCTCTGACCTGCGCCGTGGCAAATCACAACACACCTGGAGGCAGAGGAATGGTAAATAAACGCCACTCACACACCGTTAAGACACGGCTCGATTGATCACGTCGACATGTTCGCACACAGGGTGATATATATCTCTGTCGAGCCCGAGACGCACTGGAGGTGGTGCTGTTGGCAGCAAATGCAGCAGGACTGATTCAGAGGACGCAGGGACTTTCTGCTCTGAGGAGGCTGCACAGGTCAGCATGACAGTCGGTCACACTGAACGAGCTCTCACACACTCCAAATGACACACACAGACGTATAGATATTAATAAATGTAGTCAACTGAACAAGTGTTACCTCACCTCAATTGCTCTCCTCCTTTTTTGTCCTTTCTTTTTCCCATTTATGCACTTACAAACTCCGTGCCTCGTGCACGCGCTACTTCATATGCACATATTCATGCAGGCATGTGCGCAGCCACAAAAACATGCATGTGTGCACACAAACAAACACACACATTGACACAAACAGGCCTCCCAATGTAGCTCTTTGGAATGTCTCTGTGTGAACGGCTGCATTGTGAGATTCCGTCTCCTACGATTACCTCATCTCTTCAGCTTCTCTCTGATGTGCACGTAAATGCAGACACACACACACACACACACACACACACACACACACACACACACACACACACACACACACACACACACACACACACACACACACACACACACACACACACACACACACACACACACACACACACACACACACACACACACACACACACACGAGCTACTGTGTATCCCGGGGATTTGATGAGATCCGGTTAGGGTGTGACTGCACAGACAGAGGTACAAAGGTCAATTCAGTTATGTGTCTTTCTCCTGTGCTCTTATACAACAGGCCAACGGCCCGTGTGTGTGAGAGCGAGCAAAAGAAAATGAGAGGGGAACCTATCATCTCCTAATACCTGTCATCAGTGTGTCATCGCCACGTCTTCTCCTGTGTGCTTCTGATTGAGCCGTCGGGATGACAGTTTGGGAGTGAGCATGTTAACTTGCACAACGGCCTCCCAGTTACATTCAACAAATACTGCTGCGCTGCAGTATGTTTATATTCATCATCATTATATACTACTCTTCAATAATACAAGGTTCAACAATGAAACTGACACTCGAGAAAGTAAAAAAAAAAATACTGGGCATTTTTTGTTCATCACCACTGTCCATAAACTGTCATGATTCTTTCTTTTGACAAGTTTGTGCTGCCTTCCAACTGTCCCCATCCAGCACTTGCCTTCATCCCTCATCCCTGTGTCTCATTCCCCTTGTGAGTCCCTTTTTTTTTCTCCCTCCGCTCCGTCTCTTTGACCCAGTGCTGCAACACTTTGGTAATTCTGCTCAAAGCGCTGGCAGATGGTGCTAGAAAAGATTAGGAGCAGTCTTGCACATCTGCAAACACAACACACACACACACACACACACACACACACACACACACACACACACACACACACACACACACACACACACACACACACACACACACACACACACACACACACACACACACACACACACACACACTAGATGGATGGAATACACATCTGCATGTCCCTACAACTTAATTTTTCTGTAATGGTCAAACTTTCTTGTGAGCACCTTTTTTTTGCCCTTGTTTTATTTCCTCATTTTTAGCTGTCAAGTCACTGCACAGCACAAAATGTGAGCGCTATGAATAAAATGCGCTGTTATTTTTATCACCACCACCCATCCACTTGAAACTATCATCAGACTCTCTTTTTATAATTTCCCTGATCATTAAACTTTCTCTTCTGTCACCACAGCTTCCTCTGCTCAAGCTAGAATACGCCGTTCGAACGCCAGCGTCAAAATGTTTCACCGCGGCAGGAAAACATCAGAGCCGATGTGACGCATGACAAGGCTACACAGTTGGCACCAGCTAACATACCACGTAGCAACAAATTGGTGGGAAACATGCAAACTTTAGACCCACTGGGGAGGCAGCTGGCTCCAGCCAAGTGATGTTCTCCTCCTCTACGAAAACACACAAGCACACACACACAAGCGCACACACACACACACACACACACACACACACACACACACACACACACACACACACGAAAACATTGCAAAAAGTCAGATCTCTGAAAAAGGCAAGACACATCAGCCTGAGCTCCAACTGGGTGAGATCATTGCTGTGGTTAAAAAAAAAAAGTCCTCCTGTCCTCAGAGACACATGTTTCTCACGAAGCACTTCCACAGAGTTGATGAAGAAAAGACACAAACACACATGCACATATGTAATCCACCCATGCACATGCATTAGCATTGTGCACATTAATGTTTTCCAACAGCCACCACCACGTCCGTTGTGAATATGTATTTCCAAGAGAAATCAGAGAGATTCATCCCCCACCCGCATTACGTGTCTCATCCACAAAACAATGGCCCTATTGGGACACGGATTGCTCCATGACATCATCGTCATGTAGGAAGTGGCGTGCTCTCCGAGTCTGACGTATTGATTATCAGTGAACGGAGAGAAATCTAGTCACTGATTTGTCTGTTTTCGGATCAATACATTCCCATTTTGCTTGTGTAACATGTTACCCAAGCAGCTTATCTGCCAATTTCCTATCAATTAATTGCCCTAGTTTATGTCAAGTTTAAGTAATTTAAAAGATTGTTTTTAAATAGGGATAGGCATAGACATGTGAATAACATAAAAATATGTTCAGAACTGTGTGCCTCTGCAAGACTGTGCCCTAAACTCTCATTGGAAAGTCCTTGCATCAGTAGGATTGAACTTAAATCCTCTTCCACTCAGAGCGCAAGCTTGGTAATTATTCTTTTATCCACCCTGTGCATCCCATTTATGGATTCTTTTCTTTTCTCCTCTCTATATCTGACCCCCTGCATTATTTGCAGCAATGTGTCGGTGTGTACTGTTTGTTTGTGTGTGTGTGTGTGTGTGTGTGTGTGTGTGTGTGGTCTGCATGCGTGAGGCTGAAAATAAGTCATCAGTCATATATGAAGTCATTGCAGGAATTATCAGCATCATAAATCAGGGGCTCAGTAGAGGGGCAGGGGGGAGAGGTGGAAAAGAGGGCGGTATAGGAAGAGGAGGAGGTTGGGAGAGAGAGAGAGAGAGAGAGAGAGAGAGAGAGAGAGAGAGAGAGGATTACTGTTTGCAATTTGAAAGTACCTAGAAACTTTCAGAATGTGTGAGGGGGAGTATAAAGCAAATTCAAGCCAGGAATAAGGGGAAAGGCAGAGAAAATGGAAGAAAGTAAAAAAAAGAAGGGCTTCAACTAGGGATATGTTTAAACAATTAATCTATTCACTAATTCCTAATTATAATTATTGCCCATAAATGTCAAAGTAAAGTGAAATATGCCTGTCACAGATATCAGATTACTCGTTCTGTCCAACTATGAGTCTGAAGATACTGGAATTTTTACGATAGAAAATCCTCACACATACAGAAATGAGGACCAGAGAATATATTTGCCATTCAAGTTTCATAGATTTTTTATTAATACTGGTCTCCATTTGAGTAACTTGACCAGGCAATTTTTTTTGTACTGTTTTTATTTGGACATCAGCGTCTATCGCGGTTCATGATACCTGTTGATAGAAGAGTGAAAAGCTTTTTAAAAAAGAAATACATCTAGTTCTCATGTAAGTGATGCTACAGCAGCAACTGCTCTAATGTTGTTAATGAACAGTCACCTGTCGTCACACCTAAGACTTATAGCTGCCGGTAGTTCCTGTCTTGTGTCCCTGGAACTAAAATCAATTCTTGCTTGCGAGACATCCAGCTGCCTCTCAAGGTTACCGCAGGGCAAAGAATTGAAACCCATGATTTTAAATAGTGTCACTAATATATTTTCTAATTGTTGATTGTGTTTTGTTAATTAAAATATTTTAGGAAGCACAACCGTTTTAAGGCCCTAATAAATTCCTGCCAACTCTATAATAAATCGAATAATTTCTCTCTTGAAAACGCTGCAGCACTCCGTCCACATGGTGTTGTAATGCACAAATGCATGCATGAATGCGCGCGTGCTGACGTGTACATGCAACGCCCTCCATCTGCACACCCACATATGTACACGCATTCACAAATAAAGAATCAAGTATGCACAGACTCTAGCTCCACTGACCCCAATAATACAACAACCCAAACAACAGCCGATGCCATTGGCTGAGTCCTTCTGGGGGAATATTCTCTGCCACTGTTGTCGTGGAAACAGCAGAAAAGTGGGGACAGAAATGGATGGGAAAAAAAGGAAAAAAATCTAGCAGGAGTGAGCCGAGGAGACTGATAAAGAGGAAGAAGGAGGTAATCGCTGACAAAGGGTCCGTCATTAAGAAGGGAATGATATCCGATCAAAAAAAAGGCAGGGGAGGAAAATCCAGGCTTTCAGAGACAATCAAGAGTCTGTATGTGACATTGAACATGGCCGTGTGTGTGTGTGTGCGTTTGTGTGTGTGTATGTGCCCGGCCAAAGCATGTGCTCAGTACATCTCTGTGACTACGACTAATTGCGGAGCCCGGGTGCTTTGAGGCAATCCTCGGCATCTATGAATGACTCATGAAAAAGCGCTAATCTCCCAGCGGAGGGAGGGAGCGAGCCGAGAGGAGCAGTGGAAGAATGGGGATGTGGGGATGTGGGAGACGAGAGCAGAGATTTGCGAGAGCGGCACGCCTCCGCCGTCTTATTTCCAATCCTGACTGAAGAAGATTACGCTCTCCTTTTCTGCGCCGACACATTTTGCGGTGGGTTTCGTAAGCCTCCGCTGGTGACTGCGTGCGTAATGTCATCCCTTAAAAAGCTGCAGCCACCGCAATCGAGATTGTTATTAACTCAACGAGCCTATTAACAGTCTTGCTGGGGCTCAATTATAAGTCTGAGAGTGCTTAGTGGACACTATGACAGGATAATAACTGTGGTAAGTAAGGCCAGAGGATTGAAGTTAAGCTTCAGCTTTATTTCCGTGACGCTGGGTAAGAGAAAGACGCCAGGGAAGCTCAAACATCAAAGAGTCATAAGAGAAGCTTTGTATCCAGGCAGGAAGATTTTAGACCTCCTCCTCATCTTACCTCCTGTCTCCACATATACCTGTAAACCTGTGAACGGCTCAATACTGACAGTTAAGAAATGAGGAAGCACTAGTTTAATGTGACTGAGGACGTGAACGCTTTGTTGTGCTCACTAGTGACATCTGCTGACCAAACTGTGCCATGACACACAAGTTTAATGAAATCATCACCGGGGTTAAGTGACGCACACCTGCTGTATTATAAAGGAGGGAAATAAAAAAAAATTATAAAAAAAACCTTTGCTCACACCACCACCATCATCACACTTCACGCTCCACACACTCTCGCGTACCGGTGAGCAGGGAGACTTTGTGGAAGGTGCCCTCCAACTTTCCCATGAGAATGTGCACGAAGCCGTCTTTGGAAAGGTGCCCCGCCTCTTTGGAACTCTGGTCATAAACCACCACTTCCTGCTTCCTGCCCAGCTCCACCTGCACACAAAAAAAGATAAGCGACAAGGAAGAGAATCAAGTTCATTATTCAACAGAAGTGTGGAAACTATGTCAGGCATTCAGCACCAACGGGGGAATAACACAAGTTAGAATTACAAGCGTCTATTTGGCATTTTGTACAGAGTAATGAGTGTGCAATTCATCAGGGATGCTGGTGCTGAAGAATATCTTCTCTTGGCTGAGCCAGGCAAGTGCAACTGTTAGAAGAAATTCCGACAGTAAATGCACGTGAGCTGCTGCAGGGATCAAACCAGCGGCCGCCCGACCCTCACACGTCCACACGTGACCACTCTGCTGCCACCAGGAAGCAGCAACAAGGAAATGAACTTACAAACACACCACTGGGAGTTATGAGAGTAAACACTTGCTCTCTGGACGTCAGTGCCTGCCACAGTGATGAAGAGGAACTAGAGGTGATTCTGAGAGTAAGTTATGGAGAAAGATTCATGAATAATGCAATGAGCGCTGCGTGTTGCACCATGCAACTGTGACTTTAATATTTACCGTGCAGATACTGCAGAGAGGATTGTTTTGCTGTAATGGGAGGAGGCAACATTGAAATCATAAAAGATGGCCACACTGTGTGGGTGTGGGTGTCCATCGCTGCATCAGTGTGATGCTCAGATTCTGAGAAAGATGAGAGGATGCGAGCATGCGCCGGTGTGATACAGTGTGTGTGTGTATGTGTGTTTGCGAGAGAGTAGAGTGTGAACATTTGCTGGTGCACACACGCCAACCAGGCTCGTGTGTGTGTGTGTGTGTGTTGTTCCCCATGTTGTCAGGCAGGCTTTGGTCACATGACCATCAGGCAGCGCCCACTGCAGCTATGAATCACTGCGTCATTGAACCGCCACTGGACAGAAGAGGAGAGGAGAGGGGAGGGGGATGGAGGGCGAGCGGGACGGAGGGAGGGAAAGGGGGGGGGGGGGGTAGTGGAGTAGTGGGGCATATTGGAAAGATGGAGATGAGATGGACAAAGATGCAAAGAGGGAAGTGACGGCCCACTGTCTTTGTTTACTTCGACAACCATCCTCCTTGTCTAAAATGTGCTATGGAACAGCCGTTAGCTTCTCCAGCCGCTTCCCAGCCCTCTCCACTCTCTGCATGCTGAAAGGCAGGCTGGGAACGATAGCTCAAGGTATAGACGGCTACACGGAGCGTGCCTGATTATTTTCTCTGCGTATAGAGCAGCTATAGCAGAGCGCCTTGGCAGACGGCCATGCAGGTGATTCACCCTGGACAAAGTCAGGCTCTGGAATCTGAATGGACGTAGCTCCACACCAAAACTGACATGAAAGCACCATCTGCAGCATCAGAGGTTTGTCATCAAAACATCTTACAGGTTACCGCAGTGCTAAATTACAGTACACTTAATGTTTACTTTACATTTTCTCTGTAGCACTAATTTATTTGTTATTTTTCTTACCTAAATATTCATCCTAATGTCTCCTCCATTCTATTAAATTAACTTACTCCCTGCATCTTTGCTAACCCTGGATAATTTTGGCTAATAACCCTTAATGGGATCAGAACTAATTTGGGAGCTTGATCTGAAAGGGTGAGGATTACAGGCCACATACGAACACAGACACACTACGCAGACAAGCACACTCTCCTCCTCGCGTCTCATCCGTCAGCCGCACTGTGCAAAAAGTTCCACTTGTGGGGTGAGAACAAAAAGAGCGCTGCGGTAAAAATAGAAGAGTTAATCACTCCTATTACTCGCTGCAGGAGACGGGTGATGTGTTGAGGTTCAACAAAAACAATGAGTCATTAATCCCTATTTGCATTGTGTTTAGGTTTATTGGTCTAAAATGTGGTGTTGATGTCATTTTAATAAGAAACAAAAAGAATGGCAAAATTCAGCGGAAGAGAACGAAGTTAAAAATTGTGCACTTTTCCCACACACTGTCATCGTGAACTGGGAAGATTAATTCAGCGAACAGGATGAAATTACAACTCCTCTCATGATCCCCGTCTGAATATATCCCATGTGAGTTGAAAAGAAATAGGCACCTATTAATAGCAATCTATATTTAATAGAGTACATGAATGATAGTACGGAGAGTAGGATATCAGCTGTACTTTCCATTCCGTGTAAATGACAAGCTGGAGCTATACTGCCTGCTCCGTTGCAGCGTAAGAGGTCAATGACCCGGGGGAGCGTGGGGCTGGCTGTCAGACTGCAGCAGCAGTACAGACCTCTGGTCCTCTGCAGTGCTACGGCGTCACCACTGTCACTACTGTACTGGCCCAGGCGCTCTGACGCATGCACATTGCAGGTAAACAAGGAATGCCCCTGGCAGAAAGAGAGACATAGAGAGAGAGGGGGAGAAAAGGGGGATGTGATGGAAGGAAACAAATGGGGGAAGGAATAAATAGAAGGGGGGAGGTTGAGGAACGAGGAAGATCAGCTTTAGAGAGAGAGAGAGAGAGAGAGAGCGATAAGAGGGATGAGGAAGAGGGTGCGCATGAGGGACAGAGGGTGGCACTGGCAGACCGAATACTGCACCCAAGCTTTTTTTTTTTTTTTTTTCAAACGATGCAAAGTAGTCTGGCATCTCAGCAGGACATAAACAAGGAGCGGTCGCAGGGGGAGAGGTTATTTTATTCCTGACATTTGCAAAGAGGGAGACTTTGCAAGGAAAGTAAGAGACCGAGCAGACGGAATGGGTAGATGTGTGTGTGAATTTAGAAGAAGAGAAATTGTGAACAAAACAAATACTTCCAGTCTCCCAGTCCAGTCTCTGACTGTAAATAATTAGGGTAGCCTGGCAACAAAAGATATCTGTGGAACTGCGGCCTTGGCATACAGTAAGTGCTTGTGTTTAGAGGGAGAAACATTTCCCCCTGACCTCAGCAGAGCCACTGACCAGCGACAAGGTCATGTGCTGTGAGCAGGAGAGTGTGTGTGTGTGTGTGTGTGTGTGTTTGTGTGTGAACTGTCCCTTGACACAATATTAGCGCAAAAACAATCTAAAAATGGCCCCCCACATTCATGAAGCGCAGTCCGGGTCCTCTCAGTGTGCGTCCCTCTCCGGGAAGTCCCGCAGAAAACAAGTCGATCGCACCACCAGGAGCTCTCAGCGGCGCATTTTTGTAGTTTCTTAACACGTCACAAGGTGCCAAACCTCGCACTACAGTACATTGCACACTGGTAGAGGACCTGCTGCGACAGGCAGTGACCCCCGAGCAGTCGAAGTGTCAGTTCGAGACTCCGCCACACAGAGTGCGACATATACAGTATATACGACTCGCCGCTGTAAAGACACCAACCCCAGGTCAGATGATGTCATTGACTGGCACTGGCAGCTGCCACTTCCACGCATGCTTCAGTAGGTGAGATGTGTGTCACGGAGCGCCTATACTGCTACACTTATGTGGACCGAATCCCCCAAAAAAAGAGTTAGGTTAAAGGTTTAGTAAAAGGTTGAGGATTAAGAAGGGTTTATGGGTAAAGAAATGAAGGTCATCAGTGGAAAGTATAGTATTTTTGTGTGTGTGTGTGTGTGTGTGTGTGTGTGTGTGTGTGTGTGTGGCTTTCAGACAAGGATGTGAAGATGTGGCAGGGTGGTGAAAGTCCCTGATGCCTCTGTGTGTGCATGTGAATGTGTGTGTGTGTGTGTGTGCAGTGTGAGGTCACCACTGATCATTTAGGAAACGTGGTCACCTGATCTGGTCACACCCTTTCTATAAAAAACACATTCAGATCCAAGTAATGCAGAAGCATGTACACATTAACATATACAGAACGTTCATTTGTCCTTCTCAGCCCGTCTGTCCCTGTCTGACACACACGGACTAAATGCTGTAGATCCGGTTATACCGCGGTAATCCTCCTCACTTTGTACATAATTAAAAAACCACATTTTATATCTGCAAATCATCTCTGAATCATTTCTCCGTCTTTCTTTAACATCCTAGAATATTTTTGTATACATGTCACTCCTTCACAGTGCACTTGGTCATGTCTGAAACTATATACAGTAGATGCGTGTGTGTCTACAACAGCAGGATCTTTTTAAACTAACAATGATTCATGTCATGACCTCATCAGAGCAAACACATGACATATCCGGCTCTGTGGAGAAATCACCACTGGCTAGGGTGTCTTTGTTTGAACTTGGCAAAAGGAAAAAAATGTGAATCAAACACAAAATAAAACTCCCCCCCCGGGTTTGCCCTCCGGGTAACTTGGCAAACAATCCAGTCAGTGAGTCATTAAGTTCCCAGTTCTGCAGCTACTGTCAAGGCAGATGACACGTGAGACACTCGTGTGCTGTCCTTTATTTTGAAATACTGTACTGCAATTACTGGAAACTTCTGTGTTCAGAACAATGGCCTGATGAACTATATGGTGTTTTTCAAAAATACATGAGCAGTGTCTTTACCCCGCGTCGAACACTTACATATCAGGCAAAGTGTTCTTGACTTCAACGTGCCCACAACTCTTCAAACACATCCCTGAATTTCCCTTTGTATATGTTATCATTACAAAAAGCCCCTTTCAAAAGGAGGATAAAAAAACCCTACAGAATCCTGTGTCATCAGCCATGTTGATATAGATCTTCTTCATTGCATAAATGCTTTAGTGTGGGTCACATGGGAGTTTCCTACCGTGCTCATCCAATCCAAACAATTAAGATAATGACAAGATCACAGACCCATCGTCTGGCTCTCTTCATTTCTAAGCCACTACTTTAATTTGTTCTACTTAATCAGTTTGTTTATACAGTAAAATATCAGACAATTGTTAAAAATTTTCGACTCTCAGTCGATGTCTTTAGTCAATGAACAAAAAACACCCCAAAAAAGATTAATACCAATTCAACTTTTTCTTTCCTGAAAATGATTCCAGCATCAGACAGATTCCTGATAAAATAAAATCTGTGTACCACTCTGCATGATACTGAAATGATAAAAATTGGGTTTAGGTCACATCTGGATGATACCCAATCCATTTTGATCAGGTCAATATGCTTTGGCTCTATTTGTGTCCTCTAAGTATGCTGCTGTATTCTCTCTCTCTACGACTCCGGGTGCCATTCATCAGAGGTCTGGCCTTGATGTCTTCATACGGGAGGAAGGGTGCTTCCCCGGGCCGACTGCTCATAGTGAAAACCTCTGGGCCATCTGTCAGACCTGCCGGGACCACTGTCCCCATCGCAGCAGCAGGGATTAGCCTCGGCTTAAGCCAAGAAACCAGCCACCTGCCCGGCAGCCTGTCAGAAAAAGGCACGAGGAAGCCAAACTAAGCCCACGCCATCCCTCTCCCATCAGAGGTCCACCGCCACCACCTAACCTACTGCATCCAGCTGCCTATGACCTACATTAATAGACAGCATTAATAAAGAGGTTATGAAAGGATGCGATGCGAAAGGGCGAGGAAAGAGGGCACGGTTTTGATTTGCTGCTGCGCTGGTCATGGATGTTCATTCAGCTCAGTCAACTGAAGCGTCGGTTGCTTCTATGAAGGAGGGTGAGTGCAGCGCCTTGGGGGATGCAGGCTATTAGTGCTCAATGGGATGTGAGGCGGGAGGCAGCCGGGGAGGTGGTGGAGGCAGCAGCAGCCCATCCATGAATACCCTCAGTGCTGCTCTCCCGCTTCCTGCATTCACTTCCCCAACAAAGAGCCACAATGGTGTCCTTTGCTGTCTTGGCTGGCTGAGGCAGCTCCTGGCGATGCTCAGAGCCATGTGGGGGGTGGAGTGTGTGTGTGTGTGTGTGTGTTTGTATGTGAGGGGTTAGCTGGGAGTCGGCTTTAACACCACGCAGCCTGTCTGCACGTGCCCAGCCCGCGGCCTGCCAGTGGCCGCACAAAAGGGATGATGTCATCCTTAGCCAATAACAAAAGAGTCTGGGTCCGTTGGGCCCTCCTCTTTCACCCAGCTAGTTCCAGCTTTATCCAGCCTAGCATTAATCGCAGCCCCTTATCCTCTTTACTGGGGGTGGGAAATGGATAATAACAAACCAGCCATTGGGGGCAACACCAGGCACAGAGAGGAGGAGAAGAGGAAAAACTAATGGACGACAAAGGAAGGGGTCAGTGGTGGGAAGCTTCGGTAGATGGGAGACAAACGGGCAGATGGAGCTGTCATGAGACTGAAAGTGAGAGAAGTCAGGAGGAAGCATGTCTCGACAGGGTGCCACAGTGTGAGATCTGCCAACTAGAGGGCCCCCACATAGACCCAATAGACCCAACATAGAAACACACTCCTCCAGCTCGCTGCACTGACAGAGGTAATGAAACGCTTCCACTTCACGGCTCTGCAAGCCCCGCCTTTTTCAGCTTCTTCAACATTTTCTTTGGTCGTGTGTCTGTTGTTCTTTTTCTGTCTAAATCTGCAGACTGCAAGAGCAGGCCATGCATCATCACAACCCGACATTAACCATTTTCCATGAAGATCTTTTGGTCTGGGTGAATCACACGTTTCCCACCAGGATCTCCCATGTGGCCGTCAGGCTTAGCAGCTTCTTTTGTATCCAGGTACATATAACTCGTGCAGAAAACAAGAGGCTTTTACACAGGATCCCTGTCCAACTAACAGTGGTAAGTTTTAGGTGAGAAGAAAGGCATGCAGGTTTGACTGCCAGAGGCCCTCTCGCAATAAAGCTAAATTAAATCTAATAGGAATAACAGAGAGTCTGTGAGAAACAGCAGGCGCATGGGGACTGTCAGCCAATGTACCAATTATACAGACGCTATTAGCTGAACTGGAGGTCATTCGACTTGAGAAAAGTAACAATAATCCACAGTTCTCATCCACTTTACCATCTGACCATGTGGAAAGTGTCAGGCACCCACAAGCGTTAACTGTAATCCAACAGGAGCAGTGAGGCAATAATCTACGGCAATAATGTATAATTATTTGCCATTTGATGAGCAGGGCGTGTTTTGATGGTGATTAAAGTTATCCAGCCTTGCACCAGATGGAAATACAGAGTCGGTTTGTCGGCTACAATTCTGGGGGACAGATACAGTATCTATACAGCGGGTCATAATTCAGTGTCAAACTGAATACGATGCGCGGCATGTCAGACTCTCCAACCTGCTCCAGGCAACCAGGAAGAGAAACAACAAAAACAAAAGCAATGGTGTTTTACAGATCACCATTCCCAATGAGTCACACCTAAGAAAGACATTTTAGTCAGCTGTAATCTGTGGGTGTGCCGTGGTTTAATATTAGTATTTTAACTAATACCTTAAAATAACATTTGGAGAATGAGCACAGATGGCAAAAAGGAATTTCTTCATCCGCCACCTCTGCAGTTTTGCTGCAGTAGTGTTTGTCCAGTCCCATAACCCCCCCCAACCTTCGCTTAGGTTTCCCCTCTCAAGAGTTCCTTCAGTTTCACACAGCGACTAAAAATACAGGAGTCAGCGTGCCACAGGTGGACGGGCCATGGAAAAAATGGGCCGTCATATTCCGAGGAGAAGTCATGGAAAACGGGAGGATCGGATTTCAGGGCCACTGATAAGCAACAAACTTACAGTAAGCCTGCCTGCCCGCCAAATATAGCACCCACTGCAGTGGCGGTGCGGACACGGGGCGACCACCAGAGAAGAAGCCCTATCCAGAACCACATTTGTACACGGATCACAAAATGGAGCTCTGAAGCTCAAGACACTATTTGGCTTTTATCAGCGAGATGGAAGCTTTGCCACACGTGTACGCTCTGAATCCATCCAGGCAATTAGATAAAAAAGATTTTCTTTAATCACTGGCATCACATCCTACCACCCCAAAATGAATCACCTGCCAGGTAGGCTGGGTGTGAACTCACCTTCACCTTGCCGTTGGGTTGCAGCAGCTCGGTGATGGACACCTTGTCCTGCTGCAGTCGCCTCTTCACAAGCTTGGAGCAGCAGACGTTGACCGAGCCTTGCACATGTGATGCATTGTACTCAGAGAAGGTTCTGCTGTCGATCACCAGCAGGCGGCCCGTTCCCCTCTGGATGAGGCTCGCCAGACGCTTGATGTCCATGGCGCTTCGCTTGGTTGGCCCTTTCTCTCCTGCCATGATGTAGGAGAGGCTGAGTGGTAACCCTGGGTCACGGATGTTGGGGTGTATTAAGGGTTGGGTTGAGGTGGAGGACAATGGGTAAGATGAAAGAGGGAAAGGCAGAAGAAGAGATGGGGAGGAGGAGGTGAGGTCAGCGGAGGAGGGCTACCACCGGAGCAGGCGCTGCGAGATCCATGGTGCCTGCAAACAAGAGGAAGCAGGAAGAAAATGTGAGTCAAACCACAGTCACGTTGCCAAAAGTACAATCTTCTGCATGATATTCAATAGTTTATCAGAACAGTATTACAGCTGTAATATTCAAAACTTCAACGGTCCCTTTTCAGATGCTGATTCATCGAGGGCATGATCCCCTCTAGTCCTGAGCTTAAGTCCAATCATACCAGTGCAACAAATAAAACAATTCAAACCCAACAGCTACAAGGCGAGAGTGGTGGATCAGATGCATGTGTTTTTCAAACCAAAGCCTCATGCACAGTGTATTTTTGAACATTTGTATTATTATCTTTTACTGGCCGACTTTGAGTACCTTGGATATTAAAATAACTACAATGCTAAACATGAATAAGAAAGTTATTTAAAGACTTTAAACCCAACTGCGATTTGCGCGTCCTCAGATCTGACGAACACACAGCCAAAGACTTAAGCTTAGACATGCCCGACAATAAAACACCGGTGCGTGTGTGCGTGTCTGCATGAGTGTGTGTGAAGGTTGTTGTCGATCGAGGGGTCTCTCGCGCGTCAGCTCATGAAACAGGAAACTGAGGGCGTGAGATAAATTAAGCCGGGGGAATTCAGAGAGCAGGTCTGGACACAGGCTGACGGCCTGCGTGAAATCCTGTGTATGTGTGTGTGAATGTGCGAATGTGTGTTCTGCAGAGAGCTGTCCACAAACTTGATGAACTGCCTCCTCCCATCCATCACCACTAATCACACCAATCTTCTCGCTGGTCATATTCTCCACAGCACTTGTACATCTAACATGATACACACACACACACACACACACACACACACACACACACACACACACACACACACACACACACACACACACACACACACACACACACACACACACACACACACACACACACACACACACACACACACACACACACACACACACACACACACACACACACTCATTTATCAGGTTCAAAAGATCAATAACAGCACGTGTGTGCTACAAAAACTAAGGCACCAGTTTGTTTGAGAAAACACATCCCTGTGTAGGTTGACGACCACTCTCTTGGTCAACCAGGTGTCATGCGACAAGTGAGAAGGTCAGAATGTGAATGCAGTCTTGTTGTTTTATTCATCTACAGGCACATGGTGTCATGAAAAATGAATGGGCCTCCTCTCATTTACCCCAAAGCCTAAACGGAGGTTTTAACCTCAGTTGAAAAGGGAGAGTATCCGCGAGATAGAAGTGGAGAGTAGAGACAGAGAGTAGAGAGATTTAAGTCAATAAAAAAAAAAACAACACAATCCTTGAAGTAATAATTGATCAAAAGTAAAAATAAAAATAAATTATTACGAGATAAGACCATACGTAGGTTAGCAGGGGAACGAAACAGAGAAATGTCTATGTGAAGAGAAACTATTTTGCACACCAGAACGGCGGTGAGAAGGTGGGCGAGAAAACTGAGACAGAGGGAGATGTCGAAAAACGGTGTCTTCTGATCTGTTAGTGTCTTGGGACGACGTGCAGGTAAGCACTGCTTTTCACCTCTGATCTGACACCACCAACGTGCAGAGAGAGGAGAGAGGAGGGAGCAAGGGGCTGGGATTTGGGCGAAGGATGTTATTCAGCAAAGATCTCTGCAGCCGTACAACTTAGCCAGTTCAAGGCAAGCAAGGGAACAATTGTGAAGATGGAGCAGGGAGGGAAGAGAGACACGACGAGAACGAAACTGCATGCAAGAAGGAGAAACATAGAGAGAGGAGCTGAGTGACACACATGGGAAAAGTCGCAAGAAGAATTCCCAAAACAAATGCGGTGCAGGGACGGTAATTCTGCTGCAGACCCTGAAAATAGTCCCGTTCTGTAACATACACTGAGTCCTACGGGCTGCAGGCCAACCCTGAACATACATGATGTACACATGCTGTTGCTGCCTGGCAACCTGCCTGATGCAAGAGCAGCAGCACAGGAACATGGAAGAAGAAAAAAATCTAGATAGACAGAAGCAACTGAAGTGTAAACACAGCTGAGCTGCTGCTGCTGCTGCTGCATCAGAAAGTATAGCTACAGTGAAAGTGCATGGGTGTGCACAGGGTACGACCGAGCTATGACACAGACACATTTTTTGGTTGAACAAAATAGAGGATTAGTCAAATCAATGAAGGTATTTTGTACAAACATCTTAAAAAAGCGAGAAAAAAATCCAAACCCAGTTAATCAAATCTAATCTGCCCATCTGTATTATGGCGATGACTGAATAGTTACGGCAAAGCACGACATTTGCCGACCTGCAGCGACACAATTGACTTAGTGACATTCTCCCCCAAATTTCCCCATGATGTGCACCCCAGCAGCCATTTCTAAGTCTTGCTGCAATGTCAGCGCTCCCCGAACACAAACAGCGGCTGCCACATTACGACCTGCCCCATCACCTGTTATACCATACCTTATATGGTGTGGAGCCCTTTAGCCCAAGCGGCTAACAGCACAGCCTTCCAGGGGTCTGAATCTTTCTCTCGCTTTCTTTCTTTTTTTTGCCCTTTCCCTGCAGCTGAGCACAACAACACATGACACTGCAAATGTCTAATGGCGACCGCTCTGCCTCTCACACGTTTTTCTCTCTGAATCCTTCCCTCTCGATCACTCTCTTCCTTTGCGGTGAACGGGGATGGGGAGGGGAGGAGTGGACAGGTTTACATGTGTGGTGGTGCTGAGAGGGGGAGACTGGTGCTCTGCATCTTTCTGCGTCGATAGACAATAAATCCTACGGTAACCTCGCTCCGTGGACCCTGTTTGTGTGGAAGAAGGAGGGGAACGTGAAAGAGAGGAGACAGGAAGAGAACGCCATGATGGATAATATACAGTAGATAGGAAGCAGCAACCTCAGCAAGCTTACTCAGCATAACAACCGCAACCTGTCCCCTTGTGCAAAACCATCCATCTTCCTCCATCTTGCATCCAGGCAGGAACAATACGGAGCAAAAAAACAAACAAACAAGCTCCTCCTGATGAAAACCGGCAGCAGCCAGGAGCTTGCTGTGAGGCACCGGCTGAACGGAGTAGAGCAAGGCGAGAGGAGAGAAAGCGGAGAGACAGAGACGGCGTGAACAGGCCCGGAGCAGATTCTGTTGTTGCCATAGAAACAGCCCTGTTGGGGTGATCAGGGGGCAAAGGGAGGGTGATGGGATGCTACTGGTGCTGATGCTGGATGCAGGATAAAAGACTGGCGAGAGCTGAAACTGACAATGGCACGCATACTTGTAAAATAGATTCGAACTACACTGAATTTATCACGGTTTGGCCCATTCTACTCTAATCTAAAATTGAGTGCCACTTTCATTTTTCTTTAAATGTTTTGAGCTGGTTGGAAAACAACATCCTTCTGACCCCTTACCCAAAAAGTAATCGATGTGAAAAAAGGTTGTACATGGTCAAAGATGTAGGTAGACTTACAATGCAGTTACACATGATGCAGAAGAACCAGATCAACTGGTCAATTTCAAAGGATATTTTTATCATCTTGTTGGGAGGAATGGTACTGCGGCTTTCATTTGTGTCCTTAAAACCCTGTAAGGTACCTGGATGATAAACCCCCATTTAATCAGAGTTTACATGCTTATTAAATCATAGGAAAAGTTTAAATGCGGGATTTCATTACCTTGTGTCTACTAAACCCATAACAATATATCGAATATGATTAATTTTTATTCAAACTTCAACACTGCTTCAGAGCTTTTCAACAGCTGAATTAATTATCAAAATAAATTCAATTTATCTGGAGATATCGAGGTACGAGAGAGGTGTACTGAAAAATGAATGTGATACTGTGTTTTCAAACTAGAGGAAAGAGGAAAACCCAGAGCTACATACATTTTCTCCCCCGGCTTGTGAAGCAAAAAATACTGTCACACAAATCATCTACGGACTTTTAAGTTATTACAGCTGAAAAATAATAATGATAATAAAAAATACTTCTAAAGTAAAGTTGAAGAAGAAACTGCACTTCATTATACATAAAATGGATAATCCACACGGACATATTCAGAGGCCCCCTCGTATAAAAACCATGAGCAAAGCATGATGGGCCGGCTCAATAACGCCATATCAGGCAAACACAAAAAGAGCAACTGGAGGGGAACCAACACTGATGTAATACCATCCAGGTTATTCATTAACTCATCTGCATAACGTCACCTGCAGTGGCCACAGTAGGCTGATATGAAGATGGCTCTTCCCCATGCAATGGAGAGGAATGACTTTCTTTCGTTTAGACCACAAACAATGACATCATCGGAGCATCTTGTGGCATCTATGCAGCCAGAGCCACAATCTCTGTTGTGAGCTAGAAGTTTTCGTCTGCGTGTGCTTGCACACCGTCTGTCTCTGTATACACACTTTTAAAAAAACCACAACAACAAGGCACCGTGCTGGAGGACGACAGCGTCAAAAACAATTGCTCAATATTAGATAACTAGTCTGATAACAGTATTTCTAACCCACTTCCTGAGAAGTTTTCATTATATTAGCTAATGGCCAACACAACAGTAGATAACATTTTTATTGGTAACTATCATTAATCAATAATTTTCCCTAATTGATTCATCTGCAGATTATTTTTCTCAAGCTGACAATTAATTGTTTGGTCTATTGCATGTTTTTTTTGCCAGGCTAATGGAACAAAAACTCAAATACATTTACTTGAAATTGGACAATGAAAAGCAAGAAAATTCTTTGCAATTTGTGCTCAAATAAATAAACAATTAGTGTTTGCTGGTTTAGTTTAATATCCAGATAATATCATCATAACCCATGTGTTTGTCAGACTCACCTTGCATTATTAAAACAAACAATTGAGTGACAGAATATATATATATATATATATATATATATATATATATATATATATATATATATATATATATATATAATGTATGTGTGAGCTGCTGGATGTTTACAATAAGTATGGTAATCCCACATAGGATTGGTAGTGTGGATTGGAGTGACAAGCCTGGTGTGTGTCATGGGATACAGTGGGGTCCAAACGTCAGCAGTGGTCTCAGGCTCCACTGTTACACGAAAATATCATCATGTAATTTTGAGGAGGAAAAAAAATCAATCCCTGGTTGGCCCTGGTGGACCAACAGCATACTCATACTGTAAACAACATAACCAGGTATATAAAGCCTTCTGCTGTCTAATCGATACCCCCCCCCCCTGTGAGGCTGCTGCACAGTGCGGGGTCATATAACAAGCTGGGACTACCCCACGCCACAACAATAATCACTGAGAACAATAATACAAAGAATACTTCATATTAAAAAAAAACTGTGTGCCTGCAGCATCCCCTTTTTTTTCAAATGAACAGAAATGTGGAAATTGTTCCTGAAAAGCTGCATCGATACGGCGACGGATGAAGTGATGCTGCACACAAAGAGATGCAGATGGGACACCGTGGCCTGTTGGACAACGTTAATAACAACGGCGGAGGGTGAGCGGCGCTCGCAGCGCACTTTAATAAACCGACCTAGATTAGAAATAGGAATAGAAGTGCGGACGGCGGCCGTCGCCTTGCACGAGTAGCATCTAGTAACGTTAATGCAAAGTGGGGGAAACCTGCCCTACAGTGTTGTTATGACGCGTGGACGTGACCGCATGCGGAAAAATGAAACTGTGCATCGATCGGACAGGCGGTGATGATTAAAGACGGCAGCGCGCAAATTAATAAACACACACAGAGGGAGAGAGAGAAATAAATAAATAAGGAGAAACACGTCTTCCACTTACCTCGAAGAAAAACGGTTAGGGGAGAGATGTTTGCACAAATAAAACAATCGATAACTACTTCAGCCCCGACGCGTTTTTAATTCCCATAAGACGAACGCGCACCACAAAAGCGGGGAGAGTGCGCGCGCTGACAAGTCTCCGTGCCGCAGCAGGGCACGAGGAGGAGGAGGAGGAGGAGGAAGAGGGGGGGCGCGCGCGAGCGAGCGAGCGAGCAACCGCTGCTAACGCGAGCTAGCTCGGGGAGTAAAGCAACGCACTTGATGGAAGCAAAATGTCGTTTCTACTAAGCAACACACACACACACACACGCGCGCGCGCGCTCACCTCAGGCTCCACGCGGCTCCTGCGGTGTGTTATTCAACTGGCCTCCATGTGTGAGGGGGGCAGCGGCGGTGTCTTCATGGGGCTGGCCGGTGTTTACCTGGCGGTGTGTCGGGGTGATGAGGAGGGGGGAGGCGGCACAGCTGACGGAGGGTGACAGCGCCAGGAACAACCGACACATGAAAGCGCGGTTGTGGCGCGACGAACAAACGGCGCCGTTTAAAGTGACCGGGCTAGTAACGCGGTTCGGCTCGTGATAGATTAGCTCCGCTATGCTAGCTTGACGTTAGAACGGGTCGTGTGTCTAAGGGGGGACGGGGGGGGGGGGGCGGAGGTAGTTAGTTACAGAAGGTGCACTTTAGCACTTTCATGAACTAAAGCGATGAGGTCATGGTTTGGTGGGTTGGCGGGGGGACATGGGGGGTTGACGTCACCCCCAGCCAATCAGCGTAGACGGCTCGGGGGGTTGGGTGACGTCAGTGCTGTGATCCGCAGATTAAAGGGACAGTCCGTCTTTTTTATTATTATTATCTTTTTTATTAAAGGAGACGCAATCGTGAAGAGCAACAATGAGCCACAGTGACGCATTGATGCTGGTAATGAATAAAAATAATAATTTACTTCGGATAATACATATATATGTTTTCTTTTATGATCAGTTATTAGAATAATTATAATTTATTTCAAAATTGCTATAATTGTTTCTCATCCATACTGGAATAAAATATTGGCAGTCCAGTTACTTATTAATGAAAAATAAATTTAAAAAATGCCCATTTATGATTACCATGCATTTATATATTTTTCCTTAAAAAAGTAAGTACAGCATTAATACTTTTGGAGTCAACACAACGCATTGATCCTGGGAAAGAATGAAAATAAGCAACATATTGGCATAATAAATATATATGTTTTCTTTTATTATCAGTTATTGGAATCATTATTATTTGTTTCACCAAATTGCTACCGTTGCTATAATTGTTTCTCACCTATACTGAAATAAAATATTTGTAGCAGTTTTTTGTGAATACCATGCATTTATGTTTTTTTCATAAAAAAATTACGTACAGCATTAAATGCTTTTCGAGTCAACACAAAATAGAAAAATGCTGAATTCATACCTGTAGTAACAAGTGTGGGCTGGAAGAAACACAAAGGCATTGTGATTGTATTATGTAGACCTTTATTGGGCTTACATTGTTTTGTCTAAGGGGTGGGACTTTTTTTATTTTTTGCATATAACTTTTATATAGCCTGATAGGGGCAGATTTTATTAATTTACGCACTTTTATTTTCACCAGTCAGATCCTCATGATATTTTTATTGCACAAAACCTGTGCAATATACACATATATATATATATTTCTTGTATGTATATATTATTTATATAGAATGTCTATTTTTACTCTCTGTACATAACCCTCTATATGCCCTGTGCAATATATACATATATATTACATGTATATTATATATATAGAATGTCTATTTATACTCTGTACAAAACCCTCCAAACTCCTTATCTGTCACTGTAACCCTGCACTTTGGTATTTAATGCTTCTTTTGCACTTCTGGTCTGATGTCAACTGCATTTCATTGGTTTTGTACTTGTACTCTGCCAAATCACAATAAAGTTGAATCTAATCTAATCTAATATTTGAACTGAACTGAGCCACTGAACCATCCTTCTGCACTGGTAAAAGACTCGGTATAGATATATAATTTTTTGTTTTTGAGACTGGTCTTTAAGATAATCAATTATTACCCCCAAACCACCATACAGTTAAAATTAGCCATATGACAAACATGAAACCACAATAATCATATTTACAACAATAGTAAATCTGTAAATTTGCAATTGCAATGTTTGCAGCTTAAATGCAGAAGATAGAAAAAAAAAGTTAATCACAGTTCTGAGAAGACATTCAGTAGAAATTGACATTGATTTATTACAATATCACATCATTACTAACCCACGAACAATACAGCTGCGGTAAGTGGGTGTTGGGTATTTGAATTCAGTATCATCGGGTCTCTTTTGTTCCATTTGAAAGCCTTTGTTCTGTTGCTCTGCCATCGATGTATTAGTGAGTAGACAGACGACTTTAGGGTGATGGGGCTGTTGGCGGCTTGTGTATACACTGACACTTAGTGGTTAAGATATTTAACTGCACTCTGTGGTGCAAGAAGGTTTTTTTTAAATAACAGTGTCATTCATTCATCGTCTACTGCTTTATCCATTTGAGGGTCGCGGGGGGGCTGGAGCCAATCCCAGCTAACATTGGGCGAGAGGCGGGACTGGTCGCCAGCCTATCACAGGGCCACATACAGAAACGGACAACCATTCACTCTCACATTCACACCTACGGTCAATTTAGAGTCTCCAATGAACCTAACCCCATTCTGCATGCGGGAGGAAGCCGGAGAACCCTGAGAGAACATGCACACAGAAAGGCCCTGGTTGAACCGGGATTCGAACCCAGAACCTTGTGAGGCGAAAGTCCTAGCCACTACACCACCGTGCAGCCCTAAATAACAGTGTGTTTATAGTTATTTAGAGAGAGAGCGAGGGAGTCAGGTGAGACAGCAACACAGATTCATGAAAATCTACCTTTATTTGGATGCAAAAACTCACAACTTAAAGCAATACTGTAGCAGAGGAGAGGAATACTGACTGCTGGTTGGTTGTATGTCTGACCGTTTGTTGTGGGTCGTCATCCCCATTTTGATTATCAGAGGACCAGGTTAGCACTTAAAAACAATAAAAGCTTTACAGTCACTGGACATTACCAGAGGATTGTGTCAAAAGTCTGACGATAGTTTGTAGCGTTTCTCCTCGATCTCAGGCCCATATTTCTGGAAAAAGGGTAATTTTGGCAGTTAAATTTGCTAGTTGTGTTGATGTTTATAAATGGGTCCGAGCCCACACCATTAATTCCTTCCTCTGTTAATGTCCATGACTGTTGATCTGATGCATTAAGTCGAGATATAAGTAGATTTTTTGTTACATAGAAAACTGTCTTCACTGTTTTAGCTGCCTTACACATAGCAATTTGTCGTGTGTTTTCAACTGAGAGTGGCCTATACAGTCCCCGGTGGACTAAAGTGGGGACTGCGTAAAAAAACTCAGTTTGAGGTAAAAATTCTCCAAGGAAACGATAATAACATACACAGGAAGCAAAGCATATTAAAGCAAAGCCTAACGGCATAAAGTAATAATACTGAAGACTAAACACAATCTGTTTATTCTCTGCACTGTATAAGGTAACTTAGGTAGTTGTCACATTTTTGTTCTGTCAAATCTTGCGATATAAACCGATGGTTTGATCCACAGTATGAGCTACATTCCATCATGGTGTAAACGGAAATATACACAAGGCATCTACTTGAAAGGATTGTATCAAAATGTTCTAAAAATATCTCTGGTTGGTTTCACAAAAGCAAACTGTATCAAAAAGCATTGGCCGAGAGCAAGCGATATACCGGGCTTTTCAAAAAACCCTTTTGCACGACAAAAAGCGGGACAACCAATCACGTCGCTTTGATTGTGGACCTACGGAGTCCCATACGGCACATGCAAATCCATTAAAGTCAACACAACCGAAACACGACACGGATTAAAAAGAACTTCTACAGCTGAACATCAGAGAGAGAGAGAGAGAGACACAACCTTAGTCGGTCTATTGTGCTTCATACAGAGGAGGCCTGGCCCGTCTATACAACAATCATGGGCTTCTCACGTCACAGATGTGTTCAAGCTACTGTTGGAAGCAGGGGTGTCACAGAGCATGTAACTCTGAGCATGGCAAGCTTTGTGGTAGTAATGGGACAAGAACATTAGCTGTATGTGAGCATGTCTCATTCATTTGTTGTGCGTTTTTTAATGCAACATACTTTTCCTCTGCATTACACTTCCCTTTGTGTGTGTGTGTGTGTGTGTGTATATATACACCAGATTCTCCAGAGGTCTGCATTGATTTTTCTGATGGTCTGATTCTATTTCTGGCCTCTGGCCCCTCAGTGTCGCAGGCTCTGTGACGCCTCTGAATCTATTTGGCCTAAACGCAGAAGTTAGTTTTTCTGTAAACATCATGGGGGCCATGAGGACTGCACAGGCAGAATGGTAAAAAAAAACCTAAAAAACTAATATTTGTAGATTGCACAGACATCCTGATCAGTTGATAATTTACCTAATTGTTATACATTCCTATGTTCCGTAACATTGCACATGCCTTTAATGAAACACTTAGCACCATGCAACCTGAAGATGAGGCGGCTCCTGAATGCATCGAAAGTTGAAAAGGGCCATCTATAATGTTTTCTATTTTCTTTTTACACGTGAGCGGCAATGAGAGTCAGTGAGGGAAAAAAAAAGCCGGGATGTCACATAACTTATATTCAATATGAAACGTATACGTATGTAATGATTAAATATTTGGCTGGCATTTGATCATTTCGGTGTATTTAGTTAGTGCTGGCACTTTAGCTTTTCGACTGTAACTCACTTTGGGACTGAACTTGAATCTCTTCCACTGCAGGTCATCTGATCACACGTCAGCTCCAGTTTAACCATCATTATATCTGTGCATGCAGTACGTGAGGGGGGGTATTTCAGACCTAGTATTAAACGTGGACAGTAACGTGATTTAAAAAAAGAAAACCTCAGACGCTAAGTGTGTGTGATTGGGATTTTATGGAGGTTTTTTTTCTCAACCCCCACCCTCGTAATGTTTGCTCTGCTCGAAAGACGCACGATGAGCACAGATTTCATGTCAGTCATTCACTTCTGTCTGAGTGGGCCAGTCTTGGGTGATGAAGAGATCGTCGTGGTTTGAACTTGTTTTAAAGGGTGAGATTGAGATGACGCTATAGGTACAGTGGTGCGTACCACCCAGAGGCGGTACAGTGTACAGTGGTGTGTCTCGGTCTGGCTGTGTAGCGCTCACTCTACTACTCCTCGGCGGTGTGAGACAGCTGCTTCTCGTACAGGCTGAGGACGTGATGCACAAACTGGTACTGCTCACACGTCTGGATCATGCCACCCCTGACGAACACAGAAATACAAGTCATTGGGAGAGAGGAATTTGCAGTTCCAAGCTTGTAGTTAGAGCCCAATCGATATGTCGGCCGATATTAGCCTTTCACAGACATATCGGTATCGGCCCATATGTTAAGAGCCCGACCGATATTATCAGCCAACAGATATGAGCCTTTAAATGTGCATTGATGTTTACATTTGAGGTAAAATGAATGTTTATTTTATTAATTCAACTCTTATTTATTTGGTCGTATTAGTAATCTTTTTTTTCAATTTTTAGTTGTTTTTTTTACCATGAAGTTATTAAGTTCATGGTTACACTAAAATATCAAGCCTCAATTACATTTCTTTGTCATAAAGGTTTGATAACGACATCTTAGGAATCAGTGAAGAGATTTAAAGAAAATACAAATGACGTTAATGGTTTTCTGTGAATGTATGAACATTCGATCGACTGCCATTCAATTTGGTAAGGAAGAAAAAAGAAGTACTGAGTTTATTCTTTATTTTTATTACTTATTTTTAAATACCTATATTCACTTACTTTTCATGTTGTGTTAAGCCACACAGTGACCTGTAGTGATGTTGAATGACATTAAATCCAACTACGTCACCTGGGCTTTTATGCCAAGAGCTATAGATAGATGTGATGCAGTCTAACAACATCTCACCTGTCCAGACGGAGCTGGCATGTGGTTCTCAGGATGTCGACCACACCTTCGCTCCTCAGCTGCTTGCACAGAACGGAGGTGGCGATGAAGCAGCCGGTTCGACCAATTCCAGCACTGCAGAGAAAAAAAGTTGGATGGGCAACAGGATGGAGGAGGGAGGGAGGGTGGGGGGGAGAAGAAAATGGTTGGATCAATGTATTGATTAGCAATGATTCCACTAATCAGACCGATGATGAAATCCTCCCTTGGGAAATCAGACGGTGGAGGATTGGAAGTGGGCAAATGGTTTGCTTGCAGAAAGAGTGCCAAGTGGTTTATATCATTAAAAATAAAAAAAAAACAGCAGCGTCCCAATATGACATTTTTACTTAAGCACTCATATTATTAACAGGAGCGTATTAAAAGCCTTTTAACTCAGAGCCTTCTCAACACAAACTGAAATTATTTTACATGAATTTTATCCCCCCAAATCACATAAGGAGCCACTTTCGTACCTGCAGTGGACGATTATAGGGCCGCTGGAGGGCGGGGCTTCCTCTCGGGCCCTTTCCACTTCTTGTACCAGTTCCAGCAGCGGGGGAGCCTTGTCTGGGGTCTTCTGGTCAGGCCACGAGGTGTACCAGTACTGCCGCAGACTGCGCTCCTCCTCCCCACACTGGTGCAAACACAAGGGTTATGTGGACCCATGGACATGCATACGGGCATGACACATGGATGTGTGCGCAAATGCACAATGACACAAACCAACTGAGAATGATTTTTTGATCAGCCTGTCGCTCTATCCAAATCGTTACCTTGGTGTTCGTTGCTATGACAACAATGAATGCGGAGAGAGACAAAAGAAAGTGAGTTTTAAAAAAAAAGAAGGAAAGTATAGTGATTTTCTCCCTTGCCTATACTGTACACAAACAAAACCATCATCTGCTCTAGTGTCAGTCTGACGATAATTATCAATGCTACAGATAGACAACAAAAACCAGAGCAGTTGAATAACAAAGTGCTTTTAGCCTCAGAGTACGGTTATAAAATCATCCCCTGGTGCTTACTTATCAGTTACAGGCTGCATTTACTGAATTATCATGTTTGTCTCGCTGAGTGCCGACGCCACCGTGACCCCAAATTAAATAGGAAGCGCCCATCGTGACCACATGAATGGAACTGAAAAGTGCGGCTGTGTCATTACATTGAGTAAACGTCAGCCGACGCACACCTGCAGTGAGACCGCTGATGCACCTCGACAGTTGGATGAAACAGCAGCACGTGATAAACATGAAAACATAACTTTTCGCAAACAAAAGGGATGAGTAGTGTTTAATGCCATCACAATTTGGTGTGATGGCAGACACATCTTCACACCATGTGTTTCTTATGTGATCTCACATTCAGGTTGATATCAGTTGTGTGGACAGTATTTCAACACTCGGACCATTCTCAGAAGATATACTGCAGCTAACAGCAACTGATCCAGTTTGTGTGTTTCTACTACTACTTCAATACAATGGAAGTTGACAATTATTTTTCTTTTGCAATATGTTTGGACTCTTTAAGTTAGTGTATGTGCTGCTTAATTCACCATCCTCGTGTGACCTGTTTTTTGTGCTTCACCTTCAGTGTAAACACCCTCAGACTGTAGTCATCCTCCTGGGTTACCGAGACGACGGTGATCTCGATGCCCTCGTGGGTCACAGTGTCCTCGGGCCAGTACTCTGCACATTTCTGCAAGACAATGCGCGGACACAAGCGGATGATTTTAGCCACAGCGTTTTTAATCTTATCAGTGCATTTTCATTCATTGATGCATATTAAAAATGCACACCATCATCATCATCATCATCATCATCATCATCATCATTGTCATCATCATTGTCATCATCATCATCATCATCATCATCATCATCGCATTGCATTGCATTTCACCATACTGACCTCATTCTTCTCCTCCAGGTTGGTGATCATCACTATGATTGGGCTTCTCTCTTGCCACACCATCCTCCAGAAATCCCCCACTGTATTCACAGTGGGGCCCTGGGTGGCTATGTATGCACGCTCCTCACCCCCATATCCCTGCACACACACACACACGCACACGCACACGCGGTCTTGTCATATACAGTCACTGTATCTGTCTAGTGTGTGTGAGCAGGGCAAACTAAGAACAAATCAGATCAGAGTCAGAAGATTTTACTCATGAAGACACATATTTTCACTTACGTTGAGATAATTAGCATTTATGTAGCTGAAGAGGAAATCTTCTTCGTCCTGTGCCTTCAAGATCACTCTGCTGTGCGTGTCTGCAGGTGGACAGTATGAGATTATCATGAGACGGGATGGGTTGTAATTTAGAGAAAAAAAACATCTTGTCTTTAGTGATTGTTCTCACTCGTGTCGCAGCTCTACTCACTGGGTAAGATGGTTTTGTAGCGGTTCTTTCTCACCAGCCCTGGATAGTTGTACTCCTTCGGGTCCACAAAGTTCATGGGAGTTTCCTGCCGATGGACACGGAACAATGGGTGCAACAACAATCAGTCCTTTGCAGAAAGGGAGGGGGAAGTCCTTGTCTTTGCCTTAAAACATTATGAAATATATCAATATTATTCAAGACATTAAGTCATCAACTCCCCTTCTCACTGAACTGTTGCTATCAAATTGTGCATAACGGAAAGGCTGTGGACAAAAAGCTGTTTGAGCTTGAACGCACATCTCTCTGCCTGGCAGACACTGGAATCCTCTCTAGGTTTTTGCATGCAAATGCGCCCATATCGGTCCTTCCTTCGCCCACTACTAGACAGTGGAAAAGCTTAAGGGAGTGTGCAAAGTTCAACTGGGTGCTTGTGTACAGGCGCATCCGTGCATGTGTCTATGTGTGTGTGTGTGTGTGTGTGCGTCCGAGTTTGTTTTTTTCGGTGTTCATCTTTGTTGATCTAAACCATGTAGGCGGGTTTGGGTCCTGCTGCTGCGCTCACATAAAACTCGGCCTGCAGGCTCTGGTCATCCATGGCCCGCGTGTGCAGCATGGCCGGGTTCAGGATGTGCGTTCCCTCTCGGAGATACTCTTGGGCCGATTGTTCTCTCGGAGAGAGCTGGCCTCCGTAGCCGTAGGGCTCAGTGCAGCCCGGTGTACACATATCCAAGGTCAGGGAAACGTTGGAGCCCCTCCTGCGCGATACATACAGAATCAGACAAATGCGTGTACACGTGCAGTATGTTATGTGACTTGATGGATTTAAAATGGATGAATATGGAACCTAACCTCTCCTGAAGCCCCACAGGTGTGACAGTGAGGGTGGCGGCATCTCCCTCTGTCCTGGTGTCGCCGCCCAAGTCGAAGACCGGCGTCTGGGGGATGGGCTCGAGGTCCAGTAGGTCCTCCTGAGCGTCCGTCCACTCTGACAGGGTGAAGGAGGGCTGGCGGCTCACTGACTGACGTCGATCACCAATTTCTCTCGATACCGTTCCCGACGACCACAAGCCGGTGCCATAACGCCACTTACACACCATGTGGACGACCTGAGGAGATGAACAGAAGAAGATTTTCTCTTCAAACCTGCACCCAGTCATCAGCTGATCCAGCGAGTAGCTGGCTAGTCTGAAAGATAAGAAATGACTGATCCAGTTTCTCTATGACTGTCCTGATCCTTCAGTAAAACTTTAGCAAAAAGAAAAAGAAAAGAGTTTTACCATGCTAACACAGATAGCCACACCGGTGCCTGCAGTGCCCTGAATGACCCAGTAATGCTGTGTGGTGTTTAACACCTCACTTATCAGCACCATGGACTGGATGAGGAGAGAGAGAAAAAGGCAAATAGACTCAAGACCAGATGCATCACATCATCTTCAGGATTTCTTTTCTCTGCGGTCTCTGTCCAAAACAAACTTCTACAAACTCCGGGACTGAGAGACTTACATCCATTCCAAGGATCGGGTGGCAGGGTAAAATGAAGCCAAGGTAGAAGTCAATGACCTGCAGGGCTTTGTAGACGGAAGAGAGCGGTCCGTGTCCTTCCATCATGAAAAACACCCAGTACCCCTGGGAGGGGAACAAGAAGGGGAGGCAGATTGTCACCCTGTCATTTTATGCAGCGGTAATCAGGCAGCGCTGTGGCTGCTCTCAGGTGAAAAGCAAACAGAGAAGAAAAGAAGATGGCCTTTTGCGCTCACACAAAGAAATATGTAAATCGACCACATGCAGTCTGTTGTCATAATCATGGCCACAATTATGAGGCTTTTTTTTCTCTCCCTATATGGTAAATTTGCACCTGCCCTTAGAATGAATCAAGCATCGAGTCAACAGAGACAGTGATGGGACGAGCATTTGAATACGAATAGGGCGTCCAATTTTAGCCACAAAATAGAATGTTTTTCCAGTCCTGAATAAAGCACTTCTGCAGAATGTGGCAATGTAATGATGCAAATAAGGGTCAAGTTGAGAGAAGGTGCTCAAGTGTGAAGCACTACTGCTGAGCTTTCATGAAGGTCTACATGCTGAGATGGAAGCCAAAGCTTGTGCAGAAAACAGAAAAATACACATAAAAGCAGATTTCGTCGACTTTTTACTCGTTTTTTTTTACGTTTTCCAGTTACAACTGACGTCCACTTCACTCACCGTGACTTGGGAGACGACAAACAGTGCAGCCCAGCGTTGGAACTCAATCAGAAGTGCGTACACCTTGTGCATGAACACTTCCTCCCCCTGTGGGCCTTGGCGCCCCGCGGGTCCATCTTTGCGCTCGGGGAGTCTGTCTTTTTTAGGAGCTCCGTCGCCTGTTTTCTCAGCCTTTGTGGGCTCGTCCAGCCAGACGGGATCCTCGTCGGGCCTCAGGAAGATGGAGTCCTCTGTGGGGGAACGAGTGGAGCTGCTCAGCCGGCGGGTCATGATCCCCCTGTTAGAAGAGGACCCCATTTCTTTACTGCAGGTATTTGACTTTCACACCTAATTCTGATTCTGTTTGTATGGTTTTAAGGCCTTTGGACATGGTGTTGTATTAGTAAACACTGTGTGATTTACAGGAGCATGCAGATATGTTTCATGTGTAATTAAAATATATTGATTTATTGAATTTAAGTTTATTATTATTTATATTATTTTGGTAATTTACTCATACACAGGCACATCCGAAACCTCTACAACATGTTTGATTTCCAGTTCATGATGTGCTAGTTGTGTGTGTGTGCGTGTGTGTGCGTATTACAGAAAGGGTTATGTTTATTCCACAAGTCTATTCAGATGTATAGGTAAGCGGCTTGAAGTGGCTCTCATCTCCGGATCCTCTTCTCTCTCTCAGATTGGAGCTCTGTGTGTGTGTGTGTGTGTGTGTGTGTGTGTGTGTGTGTGTGTGTGTGTGTGTGTGTGTGTGTGTGTGTGTTTTTGAAAGAGAGGGAAAGAGAGGCGCTATTGTAGAGCGATGAGTCAGGGGTAGCTTGTTTACAGCCCTGTCCGTCGCCTTGGCAACTGAGTGGCTCTCATCTTCCTCATCCGTCCTGAGCATTATCATCGACAACACACACACGAACGTACGCACGCACGCAAACACACACACACACACCCTCTCTGAATCAGTCAGCAGTGTATTCAGAGCCCTCTTCCGCCACGCTCTTTTGTCCTTCAACCATTAATAAAGGTGTTTTTTACATTTGGCTGATTACCGGCACATGGTTTGTGCGGATGTGTGAATGCGAGGGCTTGTGAGAGTGGCATTGTGCTGTTTTCTGCACATATCACTTCTGTCTGTCTGAATGTGCTGCTGATTGCTAAATTTGGCCGTGACTGAGTTTTGAACAAAGTTTTCATCAATGACAAGTGACTAACACTGCACAAGAGAACCATTTCCCAGTTGGCTTACTGGTGTTTATATACAGCCAGTCACAGACTCACCTATGATAGATGGCAGGGAACTTGGGAGACAGTCAGATCACATGATCAAGTTGAATCCTATGTCCTGTGGCAACCAGCCGTTGTCAGCCATTGTGCCGCAGAGTTGAATCTGGAGGACAGGGGACGAACATTGCATCTCACGTGTTTAGAAACGAAACGGGAGCTACTGGTGATTTAAAAACATTTCCAATTTTGTCCCCGAACTCTACAGTAGAGGCACCTTGTGACTCAACTTCCACTGGTCACACTGAGACGAGCATTAGTAAACCACCAGAGTAGCACCCTTGTCATCTCCCAGCTGTGCTTCCGTGAGTGGAGGATGGTGATGTGAGGTGACACAGTAAACTGTCAATATTTCTCCCCCTCTCTTTCCGTCTTTCTCCTCCTCCTCTCTCTTCCTCCCCCCCTAACGGGCAGGGATGATTTGAGGCAGACTAAGCAGACGCCCTCAGAAATACGTTTGGACTGCTTCAGTCGAATCAGTATGCATGAAGTCAAGCGTTCTCTGCTCTCTGCTCTCTCCTGTCTCCCTCGTCTCCTCTCCCTCTGTGCCACTGGACCCTGTTGAGGAATATAAGACCACACCAGTGGTGTGTGTGTGCGTGTGTGCATGTGTGTCTGTGTGTGTGTGCGGTGTGTGCAGGTGTTGAACAGAGGGGAGCTGCTTTGAGTCCTTTTCTGTTTCTCTTTGCTTGCTGCGAAGGTGGTTTTGAAGTGATGACGCCAGTAAGCCTGGCCTGTAGCCATGGCAACGTGCATACATACAACGTACACATAAAGCACACACACACACACACACACACACACACACACACACCCTGTTGTATAAGACAACACTGAGAGAGCTCACCGTACTTCCTTTTTTGAACATCAGGAGCACAGGTAGATGAGCGGATGGACGGATGAATGGGGAGGAAAAGCAACTGTTTTTGTGTGAAGGTTGTCTGAAGGGATGACGCAATGAGGTTGGCGTTTGGTAACTGTGGCAACCAACATACTGTAGTGTGTGTGCACACACACACACACACACACAGCATGAAAAATGAAAAACACAAACATACATCTGCACTGGGAGAGCAGTGACAATATTCACGTTTGTCCAATAAACTCGGCCTCCCTTTGCTTTCATTCTTTGAAGTAAATATCTTTGTTTATCAGTTACTTGTGTTGTGCTTGTTCGACAAACTACCTGGGACATTTGATGCGGGCTGTAGCTGAGATTTAATAATACTAAGGTTATGAGTCAGAAAAATTCTGACCTGACACCAATATTAACTCATATATATATATTTATTCTTCCCCAACTGTTAATCATTCAGTTATTAGCTATTATGGGTATTTAAAATATTTTTTTCACTGCCAGAAATGTATTCTAAAAGGATAAAAAATTCATACCATAATCAGAATACAAGACATCCCCACAAACATCCAAAATAGCCAGATATAATACCGAGGACATGACCTCCGTGTCCACAGTTAAAATGACAGCCCCGCATTGTTTCCCCTTTGAGCTCTGAGGTTGTTCAAACTGTATTATGTAACGCTGTCACTGTGCGACAGCCGGATCCAGCTCTCATTAAGGCTTCAACATTTGAACATTGACCAAAAATTAAACCAGTGGTACACACGGTGATTGAATTTCTTTGTTTTGTGCATCATTTTATATACAATCTATCCCACAATTCGGCTTCATCTGACATTGTTGTAATCTTTAGATGCTCTGGGATTTTCCCTAAAATGTAAAATAAAGCTCAGACGCTGCTTGTACACAACGCACAATGAGGACGATAACAAACTGCAGACTTAAATAAAACATCCTCAACAGCCTCATGATCAATACGCATCAATTGATAATAACATTTCTATTCAAACGGTGTTTTCACAAGCATGTAGTAGAACCAGGCCGAATAAGTAGATAAGTCAAACCTGCCAGCTGATTCAGCCACATTCCACACTGAAGGTCTGCTGTCTTTGGCTCTTTTTTTTTCCACAAGCACCACCCCCTCGGTCTTCAAATGGAGTATACGTGCGTATAGTTTCCATTGATCCGCGTCCATTCAAGGCATTCAACATCCAGCTGACTTTAGACGGAGCGACGCAGTGAAACCTGTGGCCCCTGTCCCAGCACCGGGAATGACTGCATATTGTGACAGTTGTGTAAAGCTCTCAGTTAGGGACATTGGGGGGGGGGGGGAATTAACGTAGTCTCGTGTTTTGTGTTCATTTGCAGACAGCTGGCTCACGATTCAATGGATTTTCCTGATGCTTCGAGTGTCCAGTGTCCAGCCGGGGGAAAAGATAATGTGTGCAAATCTGCTTTTCTTGTCTAGTTTTTCTGTTCTTTTGCCGTTTAGATGAACCAAAGTTCAGGATGAGCGAAGTGCCGAGCACGCTGTTGGAGTGCCCATGCGGCAGGGAGACGAGGTAAGAGGAAGCTCTTACTGAAAGTGATGATGGGATGGTAACGTGAGATAAAGTCACGAGGGCAGAGACCTGCCCCATCAGCCTTTCTCTGCCAGTACACGCACACGCACACACACACACACACACACACACACACACACACACAGGTAAAATACACACATAAGCTGTAAATGTACTTAAAATTTAAATCTGATTAAACACTCTGTAAGCCTGCAGCTTCCTCCAGTATATCACAGAGACAGATAATCGATCGGCTCTATTGTTTACATACACTCGTACAATCTCTTGCAAGCAGCTCGGGGGGGCATTTCAAAGAGAAATCTCATTAACACCCGTATAAACTTACGGTTCAGCCTCGGCTATACTGTGTAAATAATTGAAATATGCTGCATAGCAAATTGATTCGCAGGCAGCTGTGGATAAATCTGGATTCCCCGTGACAACGGATTGTGTTACGGCACACGAGTGCACTGCATCAAAAACACCAGTGCAGGAATGGCATTCTCTGGCAGTCATTCATACTAAGACAAAACACCATTCATATCACGTACATGGCTACGGTAAGCTAGAGAGACCACACAGTGCAGTGCTGGATGGATCAGTAAGGAATCACCCGGGGAGGCGGACTGTTGCATCTCTCTCTCTTGTAACTCCCACACTGTCACTTAGATATGATACAACACAAAGGGGGGGGGGGGGGGGGGGATCAGGCTTGGAATAATAATAGATGAAAGAGGAAATACGGAGTTAATAACACCATCAAAGGACCAACCTGTTGGAAGATGATCCATTTTAATAATCTGAGAAAAACCACACACACACACACACACACACACACATGCAGAGCCTACATCACACACACCTACCTTTTTACTGCTAGGAAAGCGCAGCGGCCATATGAACCGTGGGTGCTTTGCAAAGGAATTGGTATTCACCTCATGCCGCAACAGCCACGGAGGGGGAGAGAGGGAGAGGAGAGGAGAGGAGGGCTGGGACAGTCGCTCACTCAGAGCTTTAAGTCTGGTTAGTATAAGTCCTCTTACCTGGCTGAGCCCGTCTTCACACTGCCATCTGCTGCTCTGCCCCCTCCGAGCCAAAAAAGCAGGAGCCAAGCAGCAAGAGCCCCCGCCGATCCCTTTTACTGCTCCTCTGTCTGGGAGAAGACGGAATGTGGTCGCATGCAAGGAAGGAGACGGACTGACAGCGAGAGACAACGAGAGGCACAGAGATGTGTGTGTGTGTGTGTGTGTGTGTGTGTGTGTGTGTGTGAGGTTTGGAAAGGCAGAATCCACGGATGTGGGGGTGTTGGTCTGTGTGCGGAAGAGCGATATAGGTGTAAAAGTCTGATGGGTTTTCTTTTGTTTGTATCCTGGAGGAGAGAGAGAGAGATCCACAGGCGGCAGCTTCGTCTATATATGCAGCAAGAGGCTGTGCGGTAGCCTTGGCAACAGAGCCAGGATGAGGGAGAGCGAGAGGGAGAGGGAGGGAGATAGAGAGAGAGGCAGAGAAAGACTGCATGTGTATGTGTGTTTATTAATCACATTGTAGGGACATAAACCTCTTCATGTGCCCGCGTTACGGGGGAAGGTTAACCATCATGTTTTAGGATCAGAGGAAAAGGCCTGTGATATTCTATATAGTATAGTTATTGTCAACAAACCCATAAGAAAATGCCCAAACCCAGCAACTCATTTATCAATATCAACAACCGTATCGCCGGAGAGGCTGATGTAGCTTATTCCTCTGTGCCGTAGTCCTGCCAGAAGTAAAATTAAAAGACACCAATGAGCCCTGGGCGCAATTACCCCTTTCGTCATTACAGCGATTACAGGCACTGTTCAGTAGATCCCACCTATACTGTCCTGCATGCTGCCAACAAATACTCACTGGTACCTCACCGAATGTGTATTAATACACAATTGAAAATGATCCCCCCAACCAATACACTGTTTACTCCTGTTTGAGTAACATTTGCTAAAATCTTACAAGAAATAGTTTCATATAAACCCCCCCCCCCCCCCCCCCCCGCAAAAAATGAACCACTATGTTTTTAAAGATGAATGTCTTCACCGGAAAAACCAATGTATTTGGGTTTAAAAGACTACGTGGGGATGTTGAAAACACGGACCAACATTGCATTGTTGGTTCTTGTCTTTTCATGAGAGGAACACAATGAACATTGTTCCAACTTTATCCTGTAAGGTACAGTAAGTCTCCGAGGAAACCAGTGTCCTCCTAAGTGACAAAAACACAACTGTGTGTATTTAGTCTGGGGGGGGGCGGGGGGGGGGGGGGGGGGGAGTCGGATCATAACACATCGCTGAGCAGTGAACACCCCCCACTGTCACCTCCTCTGCTTCCAAGCTGCAGGCTCTGCCCCCCCCCCCCCCCCCCTTCACCCACCCTCGTTACTCATCATCATCACCCGAGTCTATTCTCTTTTTTCCGGTCTGGATTGTTTTTGTCACCCCCATGTTCTCACTGCTCCTGCTTACTCTCTCATGCTCTCCTCTTCCTACGACCGCCTCCCTCCAGCTCTGCTCTCGCTCCCTCCCTCTCTCTCTCTCTGTCTCTCTCTCACTACAGTCGCCTGTCATTTCTCGTATCTCTCCCCTTTACTGCGTTGTGCTTCTCTTCCTCCCTCCTCCCTGTCTTGCCATATGGTAGCCTTTTCCTGTTCGCTCTCGGAACTGACCAGAAAACCAGTCCTATCTAATCGACACGAACACTGGGGTGGGAGCGCGTACATATTTTTCTCTGAATTTAATCGAGGGAAAAAATATAGTCATATTCGAATTTGCTTCATTGCCATGACAATGCTGCATTGCCAAAGCTGGTTGCATATGGGTTAAAATGTAAGTATGACAATAAAGAAAACAAATGGTACGCAAATGATGACTCTATACAACACACTGTATACTATACTATAGTGGACTAACACAGTATACAGGAGTAAAAGACACTCAAGTCCTAGAAAATAAATCATCTGAAAGATGTTTGGCCACTTGAAGGCAGCAGACACAAGCTGCGAATGCAACACACAGACATATGTTCACTTTTTAGGTCAATAAGTCAAACTCGTTAGCAAACCAATGCTTCCCCTAAACATCCAGCAGACATCCAGCAACACCTTCATTATGTTTGTGTCCACCTGAAGAGAGTAAGCCCAATAGTCAGCCTCCTTTCACCTCCGGTTTTGGTCCCCACCAACCACGTCATTTGGAGCCAGAGTCTGCACAGTCTTTGACCGCGGAGCGGAGCCGTGGTACAAAGTTCCACTGATCCAATGCGCTCGACCAATCACCATTTATGGAAAAAAAATATATTTGACGTGTAGTTTTTTGTCCACATCCCATCTGATTACCTATAAACGTTACTGCAGCCAGCCACCAGGGGGGGACATACATTATTTAGCTTCGTCTGTGAATCAAAAGCACCTCTGTGGTACTTTCCCCTACAGACGGTGTGTCCAGGTGTGTGCATAAAGAAGTTGTGCTGAAAAATGACTAATAAAAACTCATGGGAGGTCTAGGTTTTGCAGACATGCGCCTGGGCAACTGAATTTTTTTTTTTTTAAACGCTTTCTGCAGTGTAACAACAGCATGAAGCTGCATGAGGTCTCTTCAAAATCTGATGACTCATCTTACTCATCTATGTATTTCTATTACCACTGAAGCCATTTGCTCAACTGTATATTCTCTGAATGAACACACTTCTCCCTCTCCCATCTCTCTTCACTATTTATGACCCACTTCAGAGTCCAATCTTCTCTGCCCATACATCTCTCCCACACACCCTTCGCCCTCCCCTCCCCGCTCCAATCAATTACATTAACTCATCTGTGCTTCCTTATCTCCTCTTCCTCCTCCTCTTCCCCTTTTCACAATGATCTCACCTCTACACACAAACACACACTCACGCACACGTGAAAGCATCATGTGACCCAATTAATTCAATCCAGTAGCCTTGAGCTGTCCAGTTCGCCAACAGCGACAATATATGACGCTGCATTTTCACCTGAAGCCATTTTACTGTATTGTGATATTTGGATTACGGTCCATTAGAAAGTTAAGTTTGAGAATGGTTACTTTCTGTTCAAGCAGAGTTAATAAGATACAGCACAAATGACTGACACTATATATATGTGTGTGTGTATAGCGCCATAGTGCCGCATAGTGGTACTGATGCTTCACTGCTGAAATCTTCATGAATGACTAGTAACCAGCTAAAACGATATTTAGTGTGGCAATTTTGAACAAGTTAATTCGTCTTAAAGCCTTCCGGCCTGCCTGTCACCAAACCGACGCCAATCCAAGAGTTGACTGTGACTCATCTTGTCACATCCAGATGACGATGGCAGCTTCCAGCATGCCTAATATCTGCAGCCATGGAATAATACAGTCCAACGCAGATAGGCAGCTAATCCGGTTGTGGATTTTCCACCAGGGAAGGGGGCTTCAGGGAGGAGATGTTCAGTGTTCATCTGCTGATGATCGCAGGCTGCCACGGTCAGCGAGTTTCCTGTAGACGCACTGTGATACGAATATATAAAAAATAAACACCAAACTACAAATCAAAAAATGCTATTCCTTGTTATCGATACCACGATAACACCCGTTTCCAGTTACGTAGACAAAAAGAGAAAAAGAAAATAGGAACTATAGTTCCAGAGGAACATCATTCTGCTGATGTACAAATAAGTACACCAACTTACTGATCAGGTCACGAGAAGTACTACTGACTGTGTGACACTGTTATAAAGTCTCCAGGAGGGAACTTTCCAGAATATGAGACCATGAAAATAGGGTTTGAGGAGTATTTTAAAAAATGTAGGGTTTTATAAGGCACTAGGGTTGAGGGAATGTGGGGGGTTGTGAAGCTTGATCAACGCCACGGACTAATCCAAAGTTCAAATCCGACTCGTATGCCCCCTCCTGACTTCGTTGAAGCGCTACGCTGTGATGCTGAAGTAGGCTTCTCTTTTAATGAGAAGCAGACAAGCACTTCCTGAATAACTAAGGATGCATCTCCTTCCCAGTGGGTGGCTGCTGCTCAGTTTGGTTGAGGCCTTCGCTATAGTTCTGCGGAGATGAAAAAAATGAGTACAGTGTGATTTTTATTTCGTTAGTGGTAATTGGTTAAAAGCAGTTTAAAAGTGTCCATTAGTAAGTGACACGGGTTCATTAGTACAGTATCAAGACGTCAGCTCTCCAATAACTCGTGGTTATCTAGTAGCCGACTGTATGCAGTCCTTGATGAAGAGTTATTCAGTAAGTCTGCCCCTTCTTAACTAGGGGGGATCCAGGAATTTTTCTTTTTCTTTAATTTTAGGCCCTTTTTTGAATTTTTCACAGGCTCTTGATGAAAGAAATCTGGCATGTATACGGGACTGATGTCTATGAGTGTTTGCAGTTTTGTTGCAGCTTGACCTAATAGGGACTGTTGGAGGTATGAACTCTACTGAGGGCCTCTAGTGTTTTTTGTAGTCAAATCAGTGGTGAAGAAAGTTTGTTCTCATTACTTTATTATTATTTAACTTAAAGCTACAGTGTGTAATATTAAGGAGAACTTTTTAACAGAAAATGAATATGTTGTCCATAACTGTGTGTTCATATATGTTTAATCACCTGCAAAAAAGAACCAGTGTTTTTTCGTCACCTTTGAACGAGTTAAATATAGTTACGTGAGGTGGACCCGACCTCCGTGTGAGTCGCCATGTTTGCTACGTCGTGTTGAATACGGTCGTTGCACAAAACGGTCCAGAATACGTCGCATCCACTTTGAATTATTCAGCGCCGCCTGAAACCGGAAATGGAATTAGTGGTGCGCCGCCATAAAGTGTCCCCTGTCGGTCGCTCAGTTGGTTGCGGTTTGCCACTTTACCACAAGATGCCGCCAGAAAAGTACAAGAATTACATACTGGGGCTTTATGTTTTTTACCATGCTTCATGTCAAGTTAAACTCTTTACAGAGTAAAAACAAAAGTCACATGATGAAGTTTCACTTGAGTCCATGAGTAAAATGTCTTTTTCAGCGACAGTACTTTTACTTGATGGCAGTTTTCCTGTGCTCTTCCTATCCCTGAATTACGTACTTGACTACCGTGGTTGCAGTTGTCTGACACAACACTATTCTGCCATTTACAGTAGAATTACAAAAGTGTGGTTGCTTGAGATGTAGGGTAAAGGTTTGTGTTTAAAATGTTCTTTTTTCTGTGAATCAGTGAATATACGTGTGTGTGTATCCTGCTGTGATGGGGCTGTGCGCGTGGTTGCATGTGTGTTTGTGACGGAGAAAGAGGAGCGAGAGTCTATCTTACACTAATCTGGGAAGCAGTAACTACTGAGGAATCAGATGTCTTTAATAGACTTTGTAATGGCGGGTGCTGAGATAATGGCTTTTCCACGGCGTTCTTCGCCCTCGCTGCAGGGCTCTGTCGCGGCGACCTCGCCGCGCCGCGGCTGTTTGGTGACCTCTTTTGAACGTTGTACGATCCCTCCGAGGGACTTCAGACTGGGCAGTTTTCAAATGCTAGATTAGAATATTCCCTCTCCAGTGTCCAAATCTAAACAACGAGCTCTGACGGTGAAGATGTAAACAACAACATGTTCATGGGTCATGAGCAGCAATTATGGCCATTTCGCCAACATAAACAAAGAAATGAGAGCCATGGAGACGAAGAGATGAGAGCATAGTTTCAGTAGGAGTATCCTCCTCTGATAGTGACTGTGACTATTATCTTTATTCTGTTTTTTGCTCAAGGCGTTCTGACCAAAAAGCTCTTCACAGAGCACAGAGAGTGCATGTGTGGTTCGTGCTCCTGTAATGTGTTAAGGCTCTGTCTGGTCTGTAGAGTTAAGAATTATGGCAAGCATGACATGGCCGTCGGCCAATATGTATACATTTTGCCCTGATGAGGGAAATTCCTCCATTGTCTTTATTATTTCATCTGGAACTTGAAATGCTCTGGTTTCTTTCCTGCTCATAACTTCTCTCAAGGAGAACAAACGTTTCGACGGAGCACCCTTTCAGATTGCTGTTTGAACTTGAACCGGGTCAGTTTGTGTCCTCTTGTTCTGTTCTTTGAAGCTCTTTCCAGCTACACTGACTAGACATGTAATACAGTCAACCGTCACATAGATAACCAGTTTTTTATTTTGCACTCGTAGGAAATACGGCCGTGACACTCGTGACTGAAGCGTCCGAATCGTCCAAATAAAGCAAACAGTCATGAACGCTTATAGCTTCACGATGAACGATAAAGGGGTACTTTCACATGTTGGGAACATGTAATATAATGTAAACCCGAACTGGTTTTACTGTGTGTGCACAGCACACGTATCACAGCGCAGGGACATTAGTTTAGTCAGGCTTCCACGTTTTAGGTTTAAATCATGTCTGCATGTTAATGACTTCACCCAGATTACGTAACATCGGGCTGTTCACTACATCAGCATCATCGCACACACAAAACTACTTGACTCTTGAACTAGAAGAATGGAGACAAACATTAGACAAACAGGGGGGGGGGGGGGGAGGGGAGGAGGAAGGACATATTTTACAAAAGCACCAATGGACAGAGCAGGCCTGCTGAAAAAGAAGGAGAAAAAAAAACCCCACAGTGAAACATGCTGCAACAATCCCCAGAGGATTACATAATGTTTCCTCGGGAATGGTCCGTCGCAGTGACCAGTTCATACATCGGCTCTATCTCCATTAGCCGTCAACGGCAGGCCCCCTTTTAACAGCCATTATGAAACTGTCTCTCACAGAGCGGCGGCGGCGGCTCCGGCGTCCCGTGGACCATTCAAAGGTCAGAAAATGTCCCACTCAACACAGCACATCTTTGGCCAGGCAACACGGGTGTAAAGAGGTGTTAACGCTGCACGAGCACTCCGGCACAATTCTCAGCTAGATAAGAGTCCCCGCTGGTTTGGAAAATTTCCATTTCCTGTTCCTCCCCAAATCTTTTTGCTGGATTACCTTCTTGTTTGACGACAGACGTGGCACATTGTGAACCTACTGTATACCAACTACAACTAAATATGCCGTATCAGGAATTCAAATGTGGCTCCGAAAAAAATGCAAATGCTGCTGTTTAGCTGGAAGGCCAGACCCAAGTGTTAAATGGAAGTGATAAACAATAATGAAATATAGTTTCCACCTCATACAGTGAATTAAAAAAGAACAAAAGTTGCAAAAGCTGATAGACGAAACTTTGACGACAAGAATTAAAATGTGAGGGTAACAGGAATTAAACATGGTCAGTAAAGGGAAGGGACAGACAGGGAGGAAGTCCTGGAGAATATTAATGTTACAGTCCGTACAATTTCTATGTTTGTTTTAGACCTAGTGTCACAAGGAGGGTGGTTTTCACATCAATGCACAAGTGTTTTCTGTTACTCGCTGCTTCCTGCACAGCGCTCTGTGAGAAAGCTGATAAAAATGTTCTATAAATAAAATGACTTTAGCCTACATGACTAACATGACCAGCTCTTTTCATGCAAAGGATTAGTTTTTTTCTAATTCTTTCTTTCTTTCCGGATTCTTTAATAAAGAGAGAGGAGGTATAGAAAAAAGGATACAAATCACCCTTCAACTACATTGAATTCTCCTTTTAGTCATTTTGTTAAAAAAAAACCTTACCAGCCCGACCTTTTACTGAAATAAGTTTATTTCGTTAGGCTGTGTGGACTTGCATGCCTTGACTAAAATGTTTACTCATTCGATGTGTCATTCGAGTTGATGACGTTACATTTGGCACGTGACTAGATGCAAATTTTTGATGCGGGTGATTCTTTGACTTTCCCATCGGCATTCCTGACTGCCTTTTTTCATCCAATAGTTCATGTTTACGTGTGAGTGTGTGTGTGTGTGTGTGTGTGTGTGTGTGTGTGTAAGTGACAGCACTTCACACCATACTAACGTATACAACAATATGTGATGGATTTGAGCTTTGGTGGTGGTATGTGTTCAGTTATGTACGGAAGGGTATTAGGGCCAGTCATAAGAATTCTCTCTTTTTCTCTTTTTTTTTACATTTCGAGTTGAAATGTCGAGAATAAAGTTGAAATCATATATCGAGAATAAAGTCTAAAGTTGAAAATTGTGACCCGGAAGCACTTTTCAGCCGCACCAAACAACCCGGATGTTGATGTTTTGTTAGCCAGTTTGCTAAGCTAACGCTAGCTATTATTATTATTATTATTGACAGGCTGAATCTGGAAGAAACGATGCGGGACAACACGTGAACGTTGGACTAATGACGTTCACGTTTGCACGAGAACGTTCAACTGCAAACGACCGTTAATGGATTTTGAGAGGCGTGCAGTTACCGAAGCTAGCGTAGCTTCGCTAACGTTAGTTAACGTGGATGTGTGACAGCTGAACTGGACCACAACACGGACGTTGAGGGCGATTTCCACTTTAATCTCGACATTTCGACTTTAATCTCGAAGTTTGTCCTTAAACTCGACATTTCGACTTTATTGTCGAAATGTTAGATACATTTAAACCCCCCCCCACATTTTTTAAAATGTCTGGCCCTAAAACTCTTCCGTAGTTATGGATGGGCGATTGATCGTAAACATTTATAACGATTGCCTTCATTTAAGCTTGATTGATTGATTGATTGATTGATTGATTGATTGTAAGGAAGTAGGCTTTGGCAAAAATCTCCCCTGGGATTCACAAGACACCCAGTTGCCCTCCTGCCTGAGGCCCCCTCGCATGTTTGGCGAACACACAGTTCCTTGTTACGCCCCTGCTCCACTCGCATCACTGGTTTTTAACCTTAAAAAGAACGTGGGCCAGTAACTTCAGGGGAGTTTCCTTACAAACATTTGCATTGGCAGCTCGGCTTCATGTGGCGTTAGAGGAGGGAACCCACGGACACATTCCTCCACCCCGATGGGCCAAGTTATGAAGTTATGGCAAGAATGTGGGATGAGTCTTTTTCCATTTCTGCATGGCCGAGCAGCCCCTGATCGACCAGGCCGTGGTGGTCTGTCCGAAGCCGGGACACATCGTTGGTGACACGGAGGCAGAGCCTGCCGGGCTGAGGATGAGAGGAGTGGCAGACTTTCAACAAAACTTCCCACAAGTAGTTTGGCCGCACCCGGCCGGCCCCCTCCGCGGCCCCGCTCCTCCCCGTCAACTGCGCGTAAAACCAAAGGTCCCCAACTTTCCTCACTTTGACTTCTCCTGATGTCGCCACTGGTCGACAGAGCGCTTCTGGTGCGAGAAATAAAGTGAGAGTATCTTCTTCTTCTTTTCTCAAAGGCGAGAACCAAAGTGTGGACATGAAAGCACAAGGGTAGAAGGGGAACTAAAGAACAAACGCATCGTTTTCCTCCCTCGGCGCGCGGCGCCATGAAGCCACTGCTGCGCCTCGTCGTCTCCGTGTGGACTCTGCTGGTCTGCAGCGCGCTGCCCGAGGTGAGGAAGCTTCCCTTCGTCTGCGTGGTTGCACGGCATTAAAGTGAAGTCTGTTTGAGGGTTTCACCGGCGCTGTCAGGACGCGTGGTTTTTCGGATGCTGAAGGGTCCGTGAGTGGCTGCACCTGTTGCGCAGGTAGCCGCTGCTGCAGGCTGTGAGGGAATTGACCTCTGTGTTGGAGGTGGCACACAGATCATGTCACGGCTTCTTAGAGGGTGAATAATGGGCTTTTTGTTGGAAGATGTGGAAATAAAAAAATGCACCATTTGTGTTTGCACAATTCCTTTCCATTCCTTTGCAATACCCAAGGCAAGTACTCCATTGAGATGCTTTGTCACTGGTTAATTATTTATTCTGGATTGCACAGGCCAGCGTCCAGCGTGTGAAAATACTGCACATCCATCGGAGCCATCGGTTACATGAAGAGTGTAAGAGTCGGAGACAGACCGAGGTGTCCGGCGGGCTCTGACCCACCTGTCGGTGTCCCACTGGTCTTTCTAGTCTTTCTTGAGAGAGAGAAAGAGAGATAGAGAGAGATAGACGGAGAAGTTGAGAGAGGTTGAGAATGGCATGTGAGGATGAACGTGGCCAACACAAAGAAAGGGCTCAGGAATGGAATGAGGTGCAGCCCAGTGTCCCTGTTCGTCCTGCAGCCGCAAGGGACTTGTACCTGAATGAGGGTTCAGTCTATAACGTGCAGGTTCTTTTGTAAATAGTGTAGCTAAAACTAAAAGGGACCAAAACACTTTTCATGCATTGGACATTGAAATTCAAATGGCCTCTCGCTGTCGTGAGTGTGCTAAAGTAAAGAAGCAGAAGTTGCATAAGCGCTGTGACCTTTTTGTGCCACAAATGAGGATGTTTCGATTGTGACGTGTGACTTTGACACCAAGCATCGCACAAACAGTCAGCGATTACACCTTAACCCGAAGCGTCGCTAAGCAACAGAGGCTGCAGTTGAATCAGAAAATGCACTATCAAAGTACGCGCACAACACATTTCTAACCTTGGTATCCAGGGCCTTTCTTGCGATCGTACTGTATTGCACAAGCCGATATCTCTCAGCTTCACGAAATAAAGTCGTCTGTATCGGTGATATTCCACGGTTGCATCTTCGAGAGGGAAGGAGATTTTTGTTTTTCTTGAATTGGAGAGCAAAAGGTGGTGAAAGATGGCGTCACGTGCCTTTATTCCCGCGGTCGTTTAGAAGCTGGAGCCGAGCGGGCCCATCGAAATGAAACTGCAAAAACACACGTGCAATCGTTGTAAACTCTGATCCCCTTATTTATCGAGCTGGAAAGTCCATTCTTGCACCTGAGAGACTGAGAGATACAGTCGAGAGCTCCAGAAAAAAGCAAGTAAGAAGAGTGATGATCAGTGATTGACCAATCAACGTGCATATGCGTGCATCAACTTCGATGAACCTAGACTTGTGATAAGAAATGATTCCATTCCTCCCTCAGTTAGACAGGCCAGTCAGACACTCGACAGCCAGGACTTTCTCGTTCCAAACCTGCTGTCACTTTAAGCATCTTGTCTTTTGACGGAACAAGAGAGTAGAGGCCTGGTTGTTGACACCCGGATTCAGCCCCTCAGGAGATACTTTCAGTTGTAGCGACATTTTTTAACTGAATGGAAAAACACATTTTAAATGAGGAAACTTAAAAAAGAGACAGCAGCATGCATATCGATCTTTGAAACCGTTTGTTCAGGGGTGTTTGCGAGCTATAGTGAGAGGGATTTTAAGATAGTAGCATTCCTTTATCTAAAACACCTGAGGTCTAGTGATTAAAACACAGTTGCGATTTCTTTTCTTTTTTACTTCTCCAACTTGCCGTCAACTTTTCTGTCTACATTGAGGTACAGTACTCTTCGAAAACCTTTGCTTTCTTGCAGCTTTTTGTGTGCTGACGCCCCCCCTGTCCTCGCAGCTGTCATTTTACCATACATCACCGACCCTGAGTGAGAGAGGATGAGTTTTAGATCATAATTTCATGATAAATGACACAGAGATATTTATGGACAATAGCATTTGTTTGCTTTAAAAACAAAAAAAAGCATATACAGTAGATTTGGGTCCCACATCTTCAGGATACCAGATGTTGAATTTAGTTTGCAACCGTGAGATAAAAAAAAAATGTAAATTCGAAAGGCTGAAAGTACAAATGAATAAGGGAAATGCTGTACTTCCCCGAAATGAAACGTTTTTGCATATTGACATTTTCACAGACGTACTTTATTTTTACTGTACGATAGTTAACTCAACGACAGTCAGTTACTCAACCAGTCTAAAGTGAATATATCTGTCGAGGCGCACTGTTTTATTTACGTGAAATTTCAGTTCCTCTTTGAAAGGGTTGACGAAAACGGCTGAGTGAACAATACAGAGCACAGTGAGGTGGCCAACACCTATGAGCCATACACAACCACACGCGATCCTTACGCCTCTGATCACGCTGTAATACAGTGTAATCTTTGATGGAATAACACAAGCTCATCGATCCCCACAAACCAGCTGGATCTCTGAAGACGTCTCAATACGCCAAATCATTGAAAACACCTTAGTGTGACCCCGATGTGGTCTGCAGCACATCAGTGAACCGCACATTACATTATATTTAGAGCTGCAACAGTAAATCGAATAATAGATTAGAAATCCACTACTAAATTAGTCGCCAACTATTTTTATGATCGATTAATCAGTTCAAGTAGTTTTTATGAGAAAATAAAAGGCACAGTTCTCTGATTTCAGCTGTTAAGTGTGAACATTTTCTGGTTTCTTCGCTCCGCTGGGACAGTAAAACTAAATGTCTTTGGTGTGTGGACAAAACAAAACGTCATCTTGGAGTTTGGGAAACACGATCGACCCTTTTGTGGCATTTTTATGACATTATATGGCCCAAACAACTAATCGATTAATCAAGAAAATAATCGACAGATTAATCGATAATGAAAATAATCTTGAGTTGCAGCCCTAATTATATTCAATTGACTCAGTAATTCAGTTGAATTGTCTAGAGCACTTTCGGTCGATAGACTGACGGTAACGCAACCATTGAGTAGTCGATGTACCGTCTATCTTTTTCCCGTATTAATCTTTTTTTTTAATATCATACCTTTTCAAACTGCGAATCCGTTTGAAATGTGATCAAAGTCAGTCGTGAAAATAAAGCACATTAAGGCGGGGGGTGCGTGCAAAGCTCAACTCTCACTTATTAATGACCCAGGAAAAGTACAACACTTTGCATGTGTTTGTCACGGGATGGAGCCTTTTTCTGCTCCCCGCCACCGCGTCCAATTGTCCGTGTGTCTCTATCTGTGGCCCCCACACAGCTTTCAGAAGACAGAGCTCGGTGACGCGGCAATCAGTGGGAAACATCTCGCAACAAGGAACCGTGACGCTTCGCTGACACTTAAAAAGAACGGACTCCGCTCTCATGCCTTGCGCTACTGTAAAATGTGGATGACGTCCGACGCGCATCAGAACACAAGTATCTCTCTCCGAAATGTGTTTGTCTCACTGAGTCCACATTAGAAAAACGCGAGCCTCCTTGTTTTACATCCCAATTGTGCAAAAGGCACGAACCAAGTCCTGCTTTGTGGAATACTGCACTTTCCACCCACTCGCATCCACCCACACCACCGCCATTCAGCCATATCAAGAAAGTCCAGTTTGAAATTAACATCCCCAAACATGCTGCCCTCAGCCAGGGCTGCAGCTGGAAGTTCAGCGTGTGCAAGATGAATTACAAAGAGTCACAGTTCCCATGTAAATGAGACACAGGCTCCTCTTTCAGCCTCAAAGGCCGTATTGTCAGCAGACAGCTATCGTTTTATCAGTGGCCTCTGAGCAAATCATGGCCAGGCAAAGGCTTCAGTGGGGATTGAAATATATCATTTATTTCCTTGTTTTACTTGTCTCTCTATCACTCGGTCAGGCAGCCTTTCCAAATCGAGGGGTGAAGTTCTTCAAGCAGGATTTTTCTTTTCAACGCCCCTTTGGTACAAAATGACCGTAGCATACAGAAGGTTATCTGTGGCAGTTTGACAGGGTGGTTGCTCACTACCGCTGACAGCCAGGTGCTGAAATGGCTGGTTTATTAAAAAGAAGAAAAAACCCAAATCACAAGACCAGGTGTTCTCCGTTTTTAGCCATGCAAGACACTGCGTGCAATGCTTGTCAGGCCGTCCACCGCTTTAATCCAGCCATCTGATGTGTTTGTTCTACAGTGAAACTGTGCCTTGTAATTCTGTAAATGACAGAATTACTCATGGAGACGTTTCTTGTTTGCGGGAATTGATAGTGGTAAATAAAATGAATGACATGTATATTCTAAGATTCTAGATATTCGAAAGATAAAGATTATAACTATTGCCTATGTCTTTCTTAAGAAATACACAATTCTTTTAATTGACTTCACAGACATCACAGTGTCTGCAATATATAAACACAGAACAAATACATTCATCCACACATGCATCTAAAAGGTACATATAATACAATATAAAACGGTGGCCAATGACAAAAAAAAGAAAAAAGGGGAGAAAAAACAGAAAACTCATTGAAGACTTTTTATAACACGTTTGCCTTAAGCTTTTATGAATTTTTTTTGTATGCTTTCTTAACGTGTTTGTGCATGAGTGTATGCTTGATTGTATGAAAGTATGATTGTTTTTTAAAGTGCTATACAAATGGGATTATTATTATTCTAATTTATTATTATTATTATTATTGTTATTATTATTATGACTTTTGCATTGTATGAAAGGATCAGAGACTTACATCTCGTAAAAGTTAACAATTCTTACAAGGCCTCAAAAAATATATCCCCATATTTCCTTTGATAATTCAAAAGCAACAGCTTCACAATTTAATGAACCACAAAGTCGAGAAAAGAACCCCGCCTTCACTTTCTCTGCTTCCTTCTCCAGTGACGAGCATCGCCGCCCTTTCTCTTCCACACGTTACACTATGACAATGCTGATCACGCCTCTATGATCCGTGTAATGGCGGCCCAGCCCTCTGTGTTCGGAGCTGTGGTTTTCCTCCCGTTGTGTGGCCGGCAGCTTCAAGAGGAAGCTGCCACGGAAGGTGTGATTGGTATCTGCGGCGCAGTTGACACGACGTCACTCATTTCCATAGCCTCTGATGTGGCCCACGATAGCAGCAGCAGGACCCTGATGTGGGAGGCTGATACCTGGAGACAAACACACTCACGAAGCTGCCGTGCACAGGGAGGCATTGGATATTTTTAAACGCGGCTTTTGGCATTGTTTTATGATCCGCGTTCCGATTGCGTTCTACATTATTATTAACCAAACACCTAAAGGGATTGTTGACATGAGGAAGTCAGCAGTACCAAAAACAAACAACATTTCCTTATTAAAAGAAAAAAATAATTATAGATATGACGAAAAATTCCGCCTCCCTCAGTGGTGACATGACTTACTGTAAATGACACTAATGAAAAAATATTATTCTTTTATACACTTTTTTCATCAAACTTAAAACATCACTGCATAATGTAAGTCAAGTTTCAATTCTCTACATTGTCCTGCCCGTTAATCTCTGGTTACATATTACGTAGCCGTTGATTAATAGGGTAGTATGAGATATATAAGTAACATCATTTTTTTTAAAAAAAGGTTCATTATAGGATACTTTTGAATGAGTGAAATAAGTAATGTCTTCACTCTATAAATCTTGTCAAACAGAAGTATTGATCACTAGTGGTAATGATTTTTTTTCCTTCTTAATTTAGATTACTGTACCTTTTGAAAAAAAAAAAAAATCCCGCATCGATCACAGGCTCGCTCGTATTGTACCGTGATCTCATCTGGCAAAGATCAATCGGTGATTCTTGGCAGAATCAGTACGTCACATGCCCGGTGATACAGTAAGGAACCAACTTCAATACATGACCAGTTCTAGTGATGTCTGTTCAATATGTCGGTCAACAAAAAAACAAAGATAGAAGATGGCAGCCATCCATAAAGCCACAGGTGTCTTGAATAACTTGCATTTCTAGGTGCAAATGGGATACAACAGTAGGGACAGGAGTTGATACGCTTTTAGTTTTGTTGCCAATGTCGTGTGCCTCTTGTCTTCTTTAATGAGGTGGAACAAATGAACTGGAACGAGTGAACTTTAAAGTCCTTATCAGGGGTCTCTGGGTGGGCTCAGGAAGCGCCAGGAAGTTATTTTAGAGCCTGAGGTCGTCGAGGCGATGGACTCTAAAAAGAGAACAAGCTGCCAATTTATTTGAGGCTGACAGAAGAGAGTGCCGAGTTACAACCCTGACAAATCTCATGAAACGTGATACTGACGTTATATTAATAATTTGATCTCACTTTTAAACACAAAGAGAAAGGAAATATGATAGATGACACTGTATGTTTGTCCAAATGTTGACACCCACACACAGGGGTGTAGCACCACAATCCTGGGCCCCATACATAAGAAGTCTCTGTGGGCCCCCAGCAGCTATGATGCTGATTAATGTATGATACTGTTTGTGTGTGTGTGTGTGTGTGTGTGTGTGTTCTAATAGTATCTAGCTAGCTAACTCCTACTGTATTCAGGTAGTAAAAGTTAGCTAGCTAGCTAGAGTTTGCTAATATTTAGCAACCTTTCTTTTGAAAGCTACTAGCTAACTTTTAATTAATTTCTTTTGAGGCTTAGGGTTAGGTTTAACCCTAATAAATGAATTATTAACATTTGTTTTTTTAAATCTATATTTCTCTTTTTTCTCTTCCTGGAGACCCAGACTTTACTTTCATGAGGGAACACAAAGTCCGACGTAGAGACGGATTCTCATGCTGAGTTGTGATGGGCGGACCAAACCATTAAGCGCTTTTTGTAAGGGGTGAGAGGGCCCTCAGAGAACCTCCAGAATTTTTTCAAATACATAGTCTCTCAACCAATGTAATCATCCAATTTTTAATTCATGTTATGACACTAATTACTTAGAAAACACTAATTGCAAACAAAAAAACCTTTTAATTCCACGCACTCCAGGGCCTCCTACCTTTGCGCCCTGGGTAGTCTGTCCCCTTTCTCCCCCCCGTGCTACGCCCGTGCCCACATAGGTGTTCTCAAAGATATATTTCGACTGCTCATGACACAAAACTCCAGAATTTGAAAGGGTGTCTGCGCTCGGGTCCTAATACTGCAACTTTTTTTTTCTACAGCACTTATCTAAACACGGTCACAAAGTGTTTTACAGACTATACGGGGGAAACAGCACAGAACAAAACAAAAAATAAGAAAGACAATAATAAAAGCAAACAACATCGGTTAAAACCAGTTAAAAATCAGGCATTAAAAAAAAACCTTTCCTATAAAAAAAGGCAACAAAATATCACTATCACTAGTCTACACTCATATTCCAGCTCACTGATACCTGCAGCCGTGGACACTGACACTCTCATGCCGTTAACAAAATCATGGTTGTCATGTCCACACATGACAACGCATTATGCGTTCTCTTGGCGTTGCTAATCATCAACAGACACACACACACACACACACACACACACACACAAACGAACACGCACAGTAGTTTGGTTTGAGTCAGATAACATGGCTTTTGCAGAATTTTCTGCAGCAAAAGTATCCACTTTCTCCACTCAGCAGAGTCTACAAAGGCACCTCCGGCAACCCCCCCAACCTCATGCAACCTTGCGTAATTCAAGGAGCAGAAGTGATGTATTGTGCATTTCTTTTTTCCCCCTCTTGTTTTTATTCCAAGTTATCAGATTATGAGAAGCTAAGGTTAAGTAGGCTGATCTGTGAGCCAACAGCTTTTAAGGTGATTTTTTTCTTCATCATTTTGATTGTCTTTGGGTTTGAGTTTAATTATGGAGGAAGGAACTGGGGCCTTATCAGGTGGTGAGCAGCGAGGGCAGGAGTGAGAGGGAATCAGAGAGTGGCAGGCACTCGGCATTTAGGGGTTGATGTAATGTTTGTATAGTGGTCAGTACACCCATTTCCTCCTCCTCCTCCTTCAGACAGGCCCAGTGAAAGGGCACAGATACAGTACAAAGGGCTTTGGGGTCATTGGCTGAATCACCCTCCCAAGTATGTTTCACTGTGCCTTTACTTGATACGGCTCCTCCTGGAAGTCTAATGGCTGCAAGAAGTGAAACTAGAGAACAATGTGCACTAGCCACCAACTAAATACTTTCTCCGTTTCTTTCCGTGGCTCCAATCGAATAATAAGCTCCCTGTTGGGATAAATTAAGCTTGGACTCAAAAGAAAAAGATATGATAAAAGATATTAGAAAAAAATCCTAAAAGCAGCTGCATTGAAGTCTTGGAATGGCAGAAATTTGGGGGAGTAGAGCCAGGACGGACTGCTGAACACAGAACGACACACAAGAGATCTAATGCAGACTTGTACTAGAGTTGGCTGTTAGTACCACACTGGCAAACTTAACAATCGGGCGAAGACAGGAATGTAGAGTTGACACATATCTGTAGGTGCACAGGTAGAAGGGCATTGGACACACACACACACACACACACACACACACACACACAGGGAGAGAGGAGGTATGGACGGACGGAGCAGATTCATTAGAAAAAAGATAACGTCTTTTATTTGTATTTCTGGGCCAGTATTTCCCAAATGGGCCTTTGGGCCTTTGGGTTGTCGCTGCTCTCTGAGGCCGTGCCAGAGCGTAATGGCTTGAGATGTTGTGTTTCTTTAGTCAGGAGGAAATAGGAGATTCTTCGGCAGAGGGCCAACAGAAATGAAACATTCAGGAGTCGCGGCTCAGAGAAGTCCCGTCCCTGGAGGTCAGTTTGAACATTTCTTTTTATTTGTATGGAAACATGAGATTGTCATAGTGTTGTGCTACAACTTTTCACTGGTATGTGACCTTCGCCATATTTTTGCGGAGCTGGAAGGTGTTAGATTTGTTATGATTCTGTCCAATTCTGAAACATCTTTCGCTGAGATTTTTTAATAGATCTCCCCTTCTCTTGAGGTTCAGAGGTCAGTTGAGCAAACAGTCTCACAACAGGGTCCATTTTAGCGGCTCACGTGATCTTCAGCAGCATCTGGAAATCGTAGATGTTCAGATTTCCTTTTTTTTTCTGAGCCCTCTAAGGACTTCTCATCCATGTTGGCATCCAAATTAAAAGGTGAAGGTGAACAAAAATGTGTCTGGTCCAGCAGTGGGTTGAAACTCATAGTTTTTTACTAAATCATCATCACAAAAAAAAAAGAGGAAGAAGAAGAATACAATTTATATTAAACTTGTGCGAAAACAGGCAATAATTCATGCCGTCATGCAAACAAGTGTTTTGTTGATGTATCAGGTACCAGATTGGTAATCCAGATGTCCTAGTTTGTGACGGACAGTTCAATAAATAAATCTATTTTTTAAAATATGTTTTTAGCAATTTCATGTTATTAAAGGAGAAAGTGGAGGCTGCATGTGTAGCATACAGTCATAGCAAAAACACAAAGTAAGTTGTAGTTAGTCAATAAGTTAATAGAACATCAGGTGAAGGGCATTACTTTTCCAGTGTCACTCTCCTCTGAAGGGTAAAAAGAAATAATCTCATGATGACCATTATTATTTATGGGTATAATCAAAGGCAAACTCCATGTAGAAAGAAAGGGCAGGCAGTAGCAGCATCGTTGCAGTGAAGCGAGTCTGTCAACTTATTCACAATGAATTCTTCTGCAGGGTTTTTGATTCTGATCAATTTGTTAAACTGGGAATTTAACTAATGTGCTGAATAATCTTAGAAGTAGTTGTTCCCAACCCAACCCCTGGTTGACAGCGGTGATCATATTCCACTGTGATAATGCTCTTTTATCACTTCAAAAAAACCCATCTACTCTGTGGGAAAGTAAAGTGTGTGAATAAATGTAGTAGTAGTAGTGAGAAATTCTCAAGCACCCATTCACACTCGCTCGGACAGGGTGTGAAGAGTGTGAAACTCAGCCGCGCCAACACGTTGCACAGTCAGCAACCAAATGTACACTTCCTCATACAGGCTGTTCCCCTTGGTAATGTCAAAAAATCCCCCCCCCCAACCTACTGTATTATAATTCGTTGTTGGTTTAAGATAGTGTTCAAGATTCTAAGAAATCTTAGCACTGATTTCTATAAAAGATAGAACACATAAATAATCTTCAACTGTTTATCAAAATATCGCTGGTTTCTACTGTAACGACCTTCTCATGCACAATGTGTGCACACATTCCACCAGGTCCTCAAAGAGAGCTGAACCCTTGAACCCATCATGCACCACTGTGTGGCACAATCGTACGACTGAAAGAAAGAGTCTCAGAGGATTGTGAGGAAGGGCAGGGTCGCTGCTGCGAATAGGACACTAGTGTCCAGGGACAGTTGGGTGGGTGGGAGGGGACAGCGTCTAACATAGAAGGGACTTCTCATTTTTCAGTTTCCTGGTGTGACGACTTTTAAGTTGTTAGGTCTATTCTGCCTATTCTGCTTTACTCCATACAAAGTTTATAATTCAAATCTGATGTGAATTACTATGTGTGTGTACTACCAACGTCGTACAAGATTTAAAATGCCACAGAACATTATAAAAATATAACAAATCACTCTCGCTTCGTAGTACACGATAACGAGTGAGTATCAAGTGTGTGGTTGTCGTCATTGTTGGGAGTTAATGACTGACCACGTCCGTGATCAAGGATTTTGCAGGTTTGAGCAATGATGCCATGTATTTAATGTTTAGCTGCGTGGTAAACAGAGTGAAAGGCGACATGTCGCCGAGCGACTCTGCGCTGTTGAAGTTTTGGCTAATGAGTAATGTGGAATCAGAGTTGTGCGTGTTTAGTCCCGATAGCAGGAGACAGGTGATAAAACTCAGCAGGAATACGGAGTTTGAGTCGTAATACCTGAGATATAATCGCTGTGCGGCGATCAGCATTTGTTTTGTGTTTGTTTGGCAGTTGTGAGACGTGAGATATCCAGGGTGTTGGCGGAACAAACTTTCTCCACAACACGTCATTACATTTAAAAATACCCGTGGCCACATAATGATTACCGACAGGCGGGAAGGACCAGCGTCTACTTCCTACTCTGTGACTGACACACAGACATGATCTTTTCATATTCAATATTTTCCTATTAGAAATGTTTGTTTGGGATTATTTTACATGTTTAGAAAACACAAAGTTACATTTGACTGCTTTTGGACAAGCAAAAAATGAAGGGCTGTATATCTGTTCCTGAATGAAATAACAAAATATATTAGACTGTTGAATAAAAAAGGATATAATATTTTACTGGTGTATAATAATAAAAAAGCCTAAACATCTAATCAATTGTTAATTAGTATTCATCCACTATACAATTTAACTCTTCTTTTATTTATTCTTATTTTATTCTTTTTCTGAATCTATGAATCTATATAGTCCTGCTTTCTTATACCAACCTCAGCTGTGACCAATCAGATGCTTATGGTCATAATTCAACAGGCTTGTTTTTTCATGATGACCGGTGGCGTTGAACTGATGCTTTCTGAGTTTTTTTGATTGGTGCTTTAAAGCTGCTCAAAATTCAACGTGGATCTCTGCTGGTGCAAAAATGATTTACTTTGCTTTTCTTTGTCCTCATCTCCATAGAACTCCCGTGCAGAATGTGGTGGTAAGAACAGACTTATGCTGGTTTTTTTTATTTTGTTAAATGAGTTACACAATTGCATATCTGTATTTAAAGGAATATCAATTGTCATATAATACTATAGTCTGTGTTTATATTTTTTTAAAGGGACAGTGTGCATTAATCAACATTCGAACAAATGTGAATATACCCATGTTTAAAATTGTTTGTATCAAAGAAATAAGACTAATGAAATAGTTAAAACATACTGTTTACAGGACTACATAGTACTATAGTTGTTTTAAAGGTTAAAAAAACAGCATCAGCATTGACATTGTTGCCTTTCAGATACAGTTGCCTCTTAATCACATCATCTATCATTATATCTGCTCTTTAAAATTACTAAGTAATCTTTTTTTTAACAGGAATTTACCTTTTTAATATCTATTTGTGCTCAGTTTTGCTGTTGTTCTTTTCTTGTGTTTTCCCTCCTTGTTCTGTCTCTCAGTCAGGAAATGTGACGGCAATGAAACAGAAACATTTACAACAACGACGATGACAGCAGTCGTGTCTGCATCATGGCATAACTGCACTTTATTCATTGGGAATGATATCTTTGTAAACGGTTCGGTGACTGGTCTGACCCCTGGAGCTGTCCATCAAGTCTTCGTTAGCTGTTTGAACTGCTGTAAAGAGATCACGACGAGTAAGTCGGCCCCGCTTTGTTGAATCACTTCTGGCCCAGATCCACCGCATTCAGCACGTCTGACTGTTTTTTTCTTTATGGCTGTGAATGGAGTGTGCGTGGTATGAATACACCGCAGACAGATCATCTAATACACAGACACACAAACACATTGTGTTATACCGATGATGAGTAATGAAGACCTAAATTACGCCCCCACAGAGCCTGAAGTCGTCGGTAACCTCAGAGTCACCAACGCCACCACGTCCTCTGTGTCTCTGACCTGGACTGAACCAGCAGGAAACCGCTCTGTCTATAGAGTACAGTGGGCAGACGGACATTCCAACGGCACGTCACGTAATGTGTCTGGAACAAATATCATCATCAACAACCTGACGGCCGGTGTCCTGTATTATATAAGTGTTGCTGCAGTGGCAGACGACGGCCACACGGAGGGACGGAACGTCACCGTTGAGCGGTACACAAGTAAGTAAAGGGAGTAAGTGCAGCCCATAACAAGTCTGCTGAGGACACCTGGTGGACAAGTTCAGTAATGGTCACGAGCAGGATGAAATTCAGAGGGTAATGTGAGAAATGTCCAGGTGTAGAAGAACAAGATGGGTTCAGGTGTGTCAGGTTCTTATCCTCACAGGGGGGTTGGACGGTTGGACGTCCGTTTTTTGCCCCCTCCCCTTCTGGCTAAAGCTTTGTGCGTAGGGACTGAGAGGGCGCCGTCATGGATTCATCAGTTGTCTACAAAGGCTTGCTTGATAAAGAAACTTCCAGATGCATTGAAGCAGGTTGCTGACGTTCCTGGGGGCAACGTGTCTCTTGTATGTATTTAATGGATTTTCAAAGGAAGACACACAAACTTAAAATCTCTTTATTTGCCCCTATGACACCCCTTTTCCCCTCACAGAGCCTGAAATAGTTTTGTCCCTCAATGCCACTGAAATCACAACGTCCTCTGTATATGTGACTTGGACTGAACCAAAGGGAAATCGCTCATTTTATAGAGTCCAGTGGACTAATGGGACAAAAACACAGACGGTCAATGTGAGGGAAACAAATATAAATGTGACCGAGCTGACAGCTGGAGTGAAGTACACTTTTACAGTCACAGCAGTGGCCGACGATAACCAAACAGAAAGTGAAACAGCAGAGAGTTCTCATTATACAAGTAAGATGATGAATATGATTTTTGCTGATCATATTGCCTCAAATCTGTTTTGTGTATTTCAGCTTTACTTTTGTTATGTTATTGACAGTTTTTTTGTAAAAGATATTTCAACAAAAAATGGTCACAGCAAAGAGACCGCCAATTTTTATTCATAAGCAGTAATTGAGACATTAATAATTAGCTTATAACACACTGTATGGGAATTTGTCAGGAATTCTAACTTTTCCTTTAAAGATTTTTTTTATGTAATTGCACGTGTTTTTCTATATTTGTCATTGATTATCTGTGTTAACACCAGTCTCTAATTTTGGGTGTCCAGATAAATATTAATTGATAATAATGTACACCATGATCTAAACTGCATTATAATATTCTAAAAACCTTTCAAAAATTGTTCATATCCACTTGCTTTAGAGCAGGGCTCAAAGTGAAAGTTTGGTAAAAGGCGGTTAAAACAATTATGATCCATGTAGACTTTGATTACAGAAACCTAATTGACAATGTATTTTAAATAAGTAATTTAAATACCCTGTATTTGCCCCTATGACACATTTTTCCCTCACAGAGCCTGAAATAGTTTTGTCCCTCAATGCCACTGAAATCACAACGTCCTCTGTATATGTGACTTGGACTGAACCAAAGGGAAATCGCTCATTTTATAGAGTCCAGTGGACTAATGGGACAAAAACACAGACGGTCAATGTGAGTGAAACAAATATAAATGTGACTGAGCTGACAGCTGGAGTGAAGTACACTTTTACAGTCACAGCAGTGGCCGACGATAACCAAACAGAAAGTGAAACAGCAGAGAGTTCTCATTATACAAGTAAGATGACGAATATGATTTTTGCTGATCATATTGCTTCAAATCTGTTTTGTGCTATTCAGCTTTACTTGTGTTATGTTATTGACAGTTTTTTTGTAAAAGATATTTCAACAAAAAATGGTCACAACAAAGAGGCCGCTAATTTTTATTCATAAGCAGTAATTGAGACATTAATAATTAGCTTATAACACACTGTATGGGAATTTGTCAGGAATTCTAACTTTTCCTTTAAAGATTTTTTTTATGTAATTGCACGTGTTTTTCTATATTTGTCATTGATTATCTGTGCAAACACCAGTCTCTAATTATGGGTGTCCAGATTAAAATTAATTGATAAAAATATACACCTTGATCTAAAATGCATTATAATGTTCTAAAAACTTTTCATAAATTGTTCATATTCACTTGCTTTAGAGGAGGGCTCAAAGTGAAGATTTGGTAAAAGGCAGTTAAAACAGTTATGATCCATGTAGACATTGATTACAGAAACCTAATTGACAATGTATTTTAAATAAGTAATTTAAATACCCTGTATTTGCCCCTATGACACATTTTTCCCTCACAGAGCCTGAAATAGTTTTGTCCCTCAATGCCACTGAAATCACAACGTCCTCTGTATATGTGACTTGGACTGAACCAAAGGGAAATCGCTCATTTTATAGAGTCCAGTGGACTAATGGGACAAAAACACAGACGGTCAATGTGAGTGAAACAAATATAAATGTGACCGAGCTGACAGCTGGAGTGAAGTACACTTTTACAGTCACAGCAGTGGCCGACGATAACCAAACAGAAAGTGAAACAGCAGAGAGTTCTCATTATACAAGTAAGATGACAAATATGATTTTTGCTGATCACAGTCCTTCAAATCTGTTTTGTGTTATTCTGCTTTAATTTTGTTATGTTATTGACAGTTTTTTTGTAAAAGATATTTCAACAAAAAATGGTCACAACAAAGAGACCGCCAATTTTTATTCATAAGCAGTAATTGAGACATTAATAATTAGCTTATAACACACTGTATGGGAATTTGTCAGGAATTCTAACTTTTCCTTTAAAGATTTTTTTTATGTAATTGCACGTGTTTTTCTATATTTGTCATTGATTATCTGTGCAAACACCAGTCTCTAATTATGGGTGTCCAGATTAATATTAATTGATAAAAATATACACCTTGATCTAAAATGCATTATAATGTAATATAAACATTTCAAAAATTGTTCATATTCACTTGCTTTAGAGCAGGGCTCAAAGTGAAGATTTGGTAAAAGGCGGTTAAAAACAATTATGATCCATGTAGACTTTGATTACAGAAACCTAATTGACAATGTATTTTAACTAAGGAATTTAAATACCCTGTATTGCCCCTATGACACCCCTTTTCCCCTCACAGAGCCTGAAATAGTTTTGTCCCTCAATGCCACTGAAATCACAACGTCCTCTGTATATGTGACTTGGACTGAACCAAAGGGAAATCGCTCATTTTATAGAGTCCAGTGGACTAATGGGACAAAAACACAGACGGTCAATGTGAGTGAAACAAATATAAATGTGACTGAGCTGACAGCTGGAATGAAGTACACTTTTACAGTCACAGCAGTGGCCGACGATAACCAAACAGAAAGTGAAACAGCAGAGAGTTCTCATTATACAAGTAAGATGATGAATATGATTTTTGCTGATCATATTGCCTCAAATCTGTTTTGTGTATTTCAGCTTTACTTTTGTTATGTTATTGACAGTTTTTTTGTAAAAGATATTTCAACAAAAAATGGTCACAGCAAAGAGACCGCCAATTTTTATTCATAAGCAGTAATTGAGACATTAATAATTAGCTTATAACACACTGTATGGGAATTTGTCAGGAATTCTAACTTTTCCTTTAAAGATTTTTTTTATGTAATTGCACGTGTTTTTCTATATTTGTCATTGATTATCTGTGTTAACACCAGTCTCTAATTATGGGTGTCCAGATTAATATTAATTGATAATAATGTACACCATGATCTAAACTGCATTATAATATTCTAAAGACCATTCAAAAATTGTTCATATCCACTTGCTTTAGAGCAGGGCTCAAAGTGAAGATTTGGTAAAAGGCAGTTAAAACAGTTATGATCCATGTAGACATTGATTACAGAAACCTAATTGACAATGTATTTTAAATAAGTAATTTAAATACCCTGTATTGCCCCTATGACACATTTTCCCCTCACAGAGCCTGAAATAGTTTTGTCCCTCAATGCCACTGAAATCACAACGTCCTCTGTATATGTGACTTGGACTGAACCAAAGGGAAATCGCTCATTTTATAGAGTCCAGTGGACTAATGGGACAAAAACACAGACGGTCAATGTGAGTGAAACAAATATAAATGTGACTGAGCTGACAGCTGGAGTGAAGTACACTTTTACAGTCACAGCAGTGGCCGAAGATAACCAAACAGAAAGTGAAACAGCAGAGAGTTCTCATTATACAAGTAAGATGACAAATATGATTTTTGCTGATCACAGTCCTTCAAATCTGTTTTGTGTTATTCTGCTTTAATTTTGTTATGTTATTGACAGTTTTTTTGTAAAAGATATTTCAACAAAAAATGGTCACAACAAAGAGACCGCCAATTTTTATTCATAAGCAGTAATTGAGACATTAATAATTAGCTTATAACACACTGTATGGGAATTTGTCAGGAATTCTAACTTTTCCTTTAAAGATTTTTTTTATGTAATTGCACGTGTTTTTCTATATTTGTCATTGATTATCTGTGCAAACACCAGTCTCTAATTATGGGTGTCCAGATTAATATTAATTGATAAAAATATACACCTTGATCTAAAATGCATTATAATGTAATATAAACATTTCATAAATTGTTCATATTCACTTGCTTTAGAGCAGGGCTCAAAGTGAAGATTTGGTAAAAGGCAGTTAAAACAGTTATGATCCATGTAGACATTGATTACAGAAACCTAATTGACAATGTATTTTAAATAAGTAATTTAAATACCCTGTATTTGCCCCTATGACACATTTTTCCCTCACAGAGCCTGAAATAGTTTTGTCCCTCAATGCCACTGAAATCACAACGTCCTCTGTATATGTGACTTGGACTGAACCAAAGGGAAATCGCTCATTTTATAGAGTCCAGTGGACTAATGGGACAAAAACACAGACGGTCAATGTGAGGGAAACAAATATAAATGTGACTGAGCTGACAGCTGGAGTGAAGTACACTTTTACAGTCACAGCAGTGGCCGACGATAACCAAACAGAAAGTGAAACAGCAGAGAGTTCTCATTATACAAGTAAGATGACAAATATGATTTTTGCTGATCACAGTCCTTCAAATCTGTTTTGTGTTATTCTGCTTTAATTTTGTTATGTTATTGACAGTTTTTTTGTAAAAGATATTTCAACAAAAAATGGTCACAACAAAGAGACCGCCAATTTTTATTCATAAGCAGTAATTGAGACATTAATAATTAGCTTATAACACACTGTATGGGAATTTGTCAGGAATTCTAACTTTTCCTTTAAAGATTTTTTTTATGTAATTGCACGTGTTTTTCTATATTTGTCATTGATTATCTGTGCAAACACCAGTCTCTAATTATGGGTGTCCAGATTAATATTAATTGATAAAAATATACACCTTGATCTAAAATGCATTATAATGTAATATAAACATTTCAAAAATTGTTCATATTCACTTGCTTTAGAGCAGGGCTCAAAGTGAAGATTTGGTAAAAGGCGGTTAAAAACAATTATGATCCATGTAGACTTTGATTACAGAAACCTAATTGACAATGTATTTTAACTAAGGAATTAAAATACCCTGTATTGCCCCTATGACACATTTTCCCCTCACAGAGCCTGAAATAGTTTTGTCCCTCAATGCCACTGAAATCACAACGTCCTCTGTATATGTGACTTGGACTGAACCAAAGGGAAATCGCTCATTTTATAGAGTCCAGTGGACTAATGGGACAAAAACACAGACGGTCAATGTGAGGGAAACAAATATAAATGTGACTGAGCTGACAGCTGGAGTGAAGTACACTTTTACAGTCACAGCAGTGGCCGACGATAACCAAACAGAAAGTGAAACAGCAGAGAGTTCTCATTATACAAGTAAGATGACGAATATGATTTTTGCTGATCATATTGCTTCAAATCTGTTTTGTGTTATTCAGCTTTACTTGTGTTATGTTATTGACAGTTTTTTTGTAAAAGATATTTCAACAAAAAATGGTCACAACAAAGAGACCGCCAATTTTTATTCATAAGCAGTAATTGAGACATTAATAATTAGCTTATAACACACTGTATGGGAATTTGTCAGGAATTCTAACTTTTCCTTTAAAGATTTTTTTTATGTAATTGCACGTGTTTTTCTATATTTGTCATTGATTATCTGTGCAAACACCAGTCTCTAATTATGGGTGTCCAGATTAAAATTAATTGATAAAAATATACACCTTGATCTAAAATGCATTATAATGTTCTAAAAACTTTTCATAAATTGTTCATATTCACTTGCTTTAGAGGAGGGCTCAAAGTGAAGATTTGGTAAAAGGCAGTTAAAACAGTTATGATCCATGTAGACATTGATTACAGAAACCTAATTGACAATGTATTTTAAATAAGTAATTTAAATACCCTGTATTTGCCCCTATGACACATTTTTCCCTCACAGAGCCTGAAATAGTTTTGTCCCTCAATGCCACTGAAATCACAACGTCCTCTGTATATGTGACTTGGACTGAACCAAAGGGAAATCGCTCATTTTATAGAGTCCAGTGGACTAATGGGACAAAAACACAGACGGTCAATGTGAGTGAAACAAATATAAATGTGACTGAGCTGACAGCTGGAGTGAAGTACACTTTTACAGTCACAGCAGTGGCCGACGATAACCAAACAGAAAGTGAAACAGCAGAGAGTTCTCATTATACAAGTAAGATGACGAATATGATTTTTGCTGATCACAGTCCTTCAAATCTGTTTTGTGTTATTCTACTTTAATTTTGTTATGTTATTGACAGTTTTTTTGTAAAAGATATTTCAACAAAAAATGGTCACAACAAAGAGACCGCCAATTTTTATTCATAAGCAGTAATTGAGACATTAATAATTAGCTTATAACACACTGTATGGGAATTTGTCAGGAATTCTAACTTTTCCTTTAAAGATTTTTTTTATGTAATTGCACGTGTTTTTCTATATTTGTCATTGATTATCTGTGCAAACACCAGTCTCTAATTATGGGTGTCCAGATTAATATTAATTGATAAAAATATACACCTTGATCTAAAATGCATTATAATGTAATATAAACATTTCAAAAATTGTTCATATTCACTTGCTTTAGAGCAGGGCTCAAAGTGAAGATTTGGTAAAAGGCGGTTAAAAACAATTATGATCCATGTAGACTTTGATTACAGAAACCTAATTGACAATGTATTTTAACTAAGGAATTAAAATACCCTGTATTGCCCCTATGACACATTTTCCCCTCACAGAGCCTGAAATAGTTTTGTCCCTCAATGCCACTGAAATCACAACGTCCTCTGTATATGTGACTTGGACTGAACCAAAGGGAAATCGCTCATTTTATAGAGTCCAGTGGACTAATGGGACAAAAACACAGACGGTCAATGTGAGTGAAACAAATATAAATGTGACCGAGCTGACAGCTGGAGTGAAGTACACTTTTACAGTCACAGCAGTGGCCGACGATAACCAAACAGAAAGTGAAACAGCAGAGAGTTCTCATTATACAAGTAAGATGATGAATATGATTTTTGCTGATCATATTGCCTCAAATCTGTTTTGTGTATTTCAGCTTTACTTTTGTTATGTTATTGACAGTTTTTTTGTAAAAGATATTTCAACAAAAAATGGTCACAGCAAAGAGACCGCCAATTTTTATTCATAAGCAGTAATTGAGACATTAATAATTAGCTTATAACACACTGTATGGGAATTTGTCAGGAATTGTAACTTTTCCTTTAAAGATTTTTTTAATGTAATTACACGTGTTTTTCTATATTTGTCATTGATTATCTGTGTTAACACCAGTCTCTAATTATGGGTGTCCAGATTAATATTAATTGATAAAAATATACACCTTGATCTAAAATGCATTATAATGTAATATAAACATTTCAAAAATTGTTCATATTCACTTGCTTTAGAGCAGGGCTCAAAGTGAAGATTTGGTAAAAGGCGGTTAAAACAATTATGATCCATGTAGACTTTGATTACAGAAACCTAATTGACAATGTATTTTAACTAAGTAATTTAAATACCCTGTATTGCCCCTATGACACCCCTTTTCCCCTCACAGAGCCTGAAATAGTTTTGTCCCTCAATGCCACTGAAATCACAACGTCCTCTGTATATGTGACTTGGACTGAACCAAAGGGAAATCGCTCATTTTATAGAGTCCAGTGGACTAATGGGACAAAAACACAGACGGTCAATGTGAGTGAAACAAATATAAATGTGACTGAGCTGACAGCTGGAGTGAAGTACACTTTTACAGTCACAGCAGTGGCCGACGATAACCAAACAGAAAGTGAAACAGCAGAGAGTTCTCATTATACAAGTAAGATGACGAATATGATTTTTGCTGATCATATTGCCTCAAATCAGTTTTTTGTATTTCAGCTTTACTTTTTTTATGTTATTGACAGTTTTTTTGTAAAAGATATTTCAACAAAAAATGGTCACAGCAAAGAGACCGCCAATTTTTATTCATAAGCAGTAATTGAGACATTAATAATTAGCTTATAACACACTGTATGGGAATTTGTCAGGAATTGTAACTTTTCCTTTAAAGATTTTTTTTATGTGCTTACACGTGTTTTTCTATATTTGTCATTGATTATCTGTGCAAACACCAGTCTCTAATTATGGGTGTCCAGATTAATATTAATTGATAATAATATACACCTTGATCTACAATGCATTATAATGTAAATTAACAATTAAAAAATTGTTCATATTCACTTGCTTTAGAGCAGGGCTCAAAGTGAAGATTTGGTAAAAGGCAGTTAAAACAGTTATGATCCATGTAGACTTTGATTACAGAAACCTAATTGACAATGTATTTTAACTAAGTAATTTAAATACCCTGTATTTGCCCCTATGACACATTTTCCCCTCACAGAGCCTGAAATAGTTTTGTCCCTCAATGCCACTGAAATCACAACGTCCTCTGTATATGTGACTTGGACTGAACCAAAGGGAAATCGCTCATTTTATAGAGTCCAGTGGACTAATGGGACAAAAACACAGACGGTCAATGTGAGTGAAACAAATATAAATGTGACTGAGCTGACAGCTGGAGTGAAGTACACTTTTACAGTCACAGCAGTGGCCGACGATAACCAAACAGAAAGTGAAACAGCAGAGATTTCTCATTATACAAGTAAGATGACGAATATGATTTTTGCTGATCATATTGCTTCAAATCTGTTTTGTGTTATTCTGCTCTACTTTTGTTATGTTCTTCATAGTTTTCTCCTCTCCTCCTACAGAACCAGGTGTAATTGGGAAACTTACTGTTTCCTCTAACACCTCCTCCATCTTTTTGAGCTGGACCCCACCTCCCGGTCAGGTGTTCATGTACATGTTGAAGTGGCAGGATGGCGGAGCACTGATGACCACATACACGAACGACACCTTTGCTGTGCTGTCAGAGCGGATCTCTGGTACTCACTACACAATCCCAGTCGTCGCTGTTGCTGGAGACAATTCGACACAAGGAGACCCTCGCATATTCATGTATTACACAAGTAAGCCAGACTTCATGTGTTGCGCTTGTAATGAATCATACCATCCACTCTCTCAAGAGGTTTGCAAATTACCAATATTAATTTTATTTCCTTCCTTTTTTTTCCTGACCGTTTTTTTTAAATTCTTCATGTACAACTTGCACGTTTTAAAGCGAAGGGTTGGTTAAATGGTTAAAACTATCATGATGCATTTAGACCTTGATTGGATGACAGAAACTTAATGGAGAAAGTATTTTTGAATAGTTCATTGATTGTTGAAGTAATTCCGCAAGAAAATGCCTACATTTTTTCTGAATTCAGCCTCTCCAGTGTGAGCATATGTTGCTTGTTCAGTGGTTCCATGCACACAACATATACAGTGAGTGTGAGCCCTCAATGTTACCCAGTCGTGCAAGCCCAGCCCCCTCTCACCCTCTCATGTATTTGTCTCAATGTATGAAGTGTACAATAACATTTTAATACATTATAGTGTAGGGCTTTGTCAGTTTGCAAAAAGCCTCCTTATCAACCTAAATTCTCAGCTCACAGACTTTTTCTCCTGCCCTGCCCAGTACTACTGTCCAACACCAGCTACCATATCATCTACCAGCCTGAGGGCGGGCACCAGGGGAGCAAGCTTCATTATGATTACTTTAAACAAGTACTTCAGCAGTTTGGTTTTGCACTTCCATTAAATCGGGGGACTTGTGAGGGATAGATAAAGAATTTTGTTTTTTTATGAAATCTAAGCAGCAAAGACATAATGGATTTTAGTTTTTATTACCGGTCAATCTTCGAAAAAATGCTCCGATTTCCAAAACACAACTCAACAGTGTCTTAGATTTGAGCCTCTACGACATCTCTGTTGTTACTGTAGGCGTGTGGAACTACAAGAGCGCTGCAGTCACAGCACAAAACTATACCAGTGGGTGTGATGAACACACGGCCAATCACATCAGTGTTATTGCTCTGCAGCTCTACTTGTTCATATATTTGCTTTTCTAAAGTTTTCTTTCAGTCATTCGTATATGCCAGAAAAGTATCATAATGCTTGGTCAGAGATATATACTGTATATGTATATGCATACTTTTTCTCAGTTAGCAAACTGCATCTCGCAGTACACTAGTAAGACTGTCACCTGTCATTTCTCTTTATTCTAAATTGTCAGTGTGTTTAATTTGTCAATCTTTCCTTCTCTGCAAATAAACAGAGCCTGAGCCGGTACAACCCAGCATCTCCAGCCAGGGCTCCAATAGTTCAGTCCTGGTGTCGTGGAACATACCTGCTGGGAAGGTGGCATATTTTGAGGTTTCTCTGAGCAGCACTTCTTTGGCTTTAAATGAACAAGTGCCGAACTCCAACAGTACCTCTTTTCTGTTTGAAACACTGTCGGCTGGGACACTTTACACTGCCAGGGTAATCACATATAGTGGACCCTTCAATGCATCATCTGGATTTGTCACTAATGCAACTTGTAAGTATGACATATAGGTTGGTGTCCTCAATGGTGTTACATTAAGTTTTGTTTAGTTTTTTGCTTTAGATATGCGAGTTGTGGGCACAGCTCAACATGCTGGACATGTATTGATGGTGCATTCAGGGACACATTTACACGACACTGATCAGTTCTGTAGCATCGCACAGGTCCTTGGTTTGATGAATGAAGACATGACTCTGCCTGTTGAAGTTAACATGCTTCAATTCCTCACTCACAGTCCCAAACCCTCCTGGATCCATCGAGGTCCTGACAAAGACCCCCAGCTCCATTGAGATCAGGTGGATTGAAGCTCCTCTGATGACCGGTGCTTCATTCGTCTACAAATTGACTATAACATTATCCCAGCCAGGAGGATTCATCACTACCACCAACACCAGTCACACTTTTGACTCCCTGGTTTCTGGGACTTCCTACAACATCTCCATTGTAACAGTGGGAGTCATGGATTTTGAGAGCGAGGAGGTTCACATTAACATGGTTTCCACAAGTAAGGATTTCAATTCTGTACACAAGCAATGTGGAAGCACATTCACTCTCCTCTTTTACCTTTACTGTCGGAAGTCAAATTTGCATCTCTCAAATATATTTTAAGCAATCAAGACCCCAAACTATAACTTAACACACAAAACAACCAAAACCTTTGTTCTGAGGGATGAGCAGCTAATTTGAGAAAATATGAAATAAGATGTGTTATTGTTATCAAAACTTACACTCTCCTCTCTGTTTTTAGGACCTTATAGTATACGTGGGTTGGAGGTTGTAACTTCAAACACAACCACTGTACTTCTGAATTGGACTAAACCGCTGGAGTACAAGACTGAATATACATATCAGGTCCAGACGACAGGCTGTGGCTCCCAAAACAAAACCGTAGCAGAAGAAATGGCAGAGATCTCAGAGCTCATCCCAGGGACCAACTGCACCTTCTGTGTTTCGGTCATTGCAGCGGGTGAAAACGAAGGGGAAGCAAACTGCATCTCGCAGTACACTAGTAAGACTGTCACCTGTCATTTCTCTTTATTCTAAATTGTCAGTGTGTTTAGTTTTTCAATCTTTCCTTCTCTGCAAATAAACAGAGCCTGAGCCGGTACAACCCAGCATCTCCAGCCAGGGCTCCAATAGTTCAGTCCTGGTGTCGTGGAACATACCTGCTGGGAAGGTGGCATATTTTGAGGTTTCTCTGAACAGCACTTACTTGGCTTTAAATGAACAACAACAGTTGAACTCCAACAGTACCTCTTTTCGGTTTGAAACACTGTTGGCTGGGACACTTTACACTGCCAGGGTAATCACATATAGTGGACCCTTCAGTGCATCATCTGGATTTGTCACTAATGCAACTTGTAAGTATGACATATTGGTTGGTGTCCTCAATGGTGTTACATTAAGTTTTGTTTAGTTTTTTGCTTTAGATATGCGAGTTGTGGGCACAGCTCAACATGCTGGACATGTATTGATGGTGCATTCAGGGACACATTTACACGACACTGATCAGTTCTGTAGCATCGCACAGGTCCTTGGTTTGATGAATGAAGACATGACTCTGCCTGTTGAAGTTAACGTGCTTCAATTCCTCAATCACAGTCCCAAACCCTCCTGGATCCATCGAGGTCCTGACAAAGACCCCCAGCTCCATTGAGATCAGGTGGATGGAAGCTCCTCTGATGACCGGTGCTTCATTCGTCTACAAATTGACTATAACATTATCCCAGGCAGGAGGATTCATCACTGCCACCAACACCAGTCACACTTTTGACTCCCTGGTTTCTGGGACTTCCTACAACATCTCCATTGTAACAGTGGGAGTCATGGATTTTGAGAGCGAGGAGGTTCACATCGACATGGTTTCTACAAGTAAGGATTTCAATTCTGTACACAAGCAATGTGCAAGCACATTCACTCTCCTCTTTTACCTTTACTGTCGGAAGTCAAATTTGCATCTCTCAAATATATTTTAAGCAATCAGGACCCCAAACTATAACTTAACACACAAAACAACCAAAACCTTTGTTCTGAGCAAAGAGCAGCTAATTTGAGAAAATATGAAATAAGATGTGTTACTGTTATCAAAACTTACACTCTCCTCTCTGTTTTTAGGACCTTATAGTATACGTGGGTTGGAGCTTGTAACTTCAAACACAACCACTGTACTTCTGAATTGGACTAAACCGCTGGAGTACAAGACTGAATATACATATCAGGTCCAGACGACAGGCTGTGGCTCCCAAAACAAAACTGTAGCAGAAGAAATGGCAGAGATCTCAGAGCTCAACCCAGGGACCAACTGCACCTTCTGTGTTTCGGTCATTGCAGCGGGTGAAAACGAAGGGGAAGCGAACTGCATCTCGCAGTACACTAGTAAGACTGTCACCTGTCATTTCACTTTATTCTAAATTGTCAGTGTGTTTAATTTGTCAATCTTTCCTTCTCTGCAAATAAACAGAGCCTGAGCCGGTACAACCCAGCATCTCCAGCCAGGGCTCCAATAGTTCAGTCCTGGTGTCGTGGAACATACCTCCTGGGAAGGTGGCATATTTTGAGGTTTCTCTGAACAGCACTTCTTTGGCTTTAAATGAACGAGTGCTGAACTCCAACAGTACCTCTTTTCGGTTTGAAACACTGTCGGCTGGGACACTTTACACTGCCAGGGTAATCACATATAGTGGACCTTTCAATGCATCATCTGGATTTGTCACTAATGCAACTTGTAAGTATGACATATTGGTTGGTGTCCTCAATGGTGTTACATTAAGTTTTGTTTAGTTTTTTGCTTTAGATATGCGAGTTGTGGGCACAGCTCAACATGCTGGACATGTATTGATGGTGCATTCAGGGACACATTTACACGACACTGATCAGTTCTGTAGCATCGCACAGGTCCTTGGTTTGATGAATGAAGACATGACTCTGCCCGTGAAGTTAACATGCTTCAATTCCTCAATCACAGTCCCAAACCCTCCTGGATCCATCGAGGTCCTGACAAAGACCCCCAGCTCCATTGAGATCAGGTGGATGGAAGCTCCTCTGATGACCGGTGCTTCATTCGTCTACAAATTGACTATAACATTATCCCAGGCAGGAGGATTCATCACTACCACCAACACCAGTCACACTTTTGACTCCCTGGTTTCTGGGACTTCCTACAACATCTCCATTGTAACAGTGGGAGTCATGGATTTTGAGAGCGAGGAGGTTCACATTAACATGGTTTCTACAAGTAAGGATTTCAATTCTGTACACAAGCAATATGCAAGCACATTCACTCTCCTCTTTTACCTTTACTGTCGGAAGTAAAATCTGCATCTCTCAAATATATTTTAAGCAATCAGGACCCCAAACTATAACTTAACACACAAAACAACAAAAACCTTTGTTCTGAGGGATGAGCAGCTAATTTGAGAAAATATTAAATAAGAAGTGTTACTGTTATCAAAACTTACACTCTCCTCTCTGTTTTTAGGACCTTATAGTATACGTGGGTTGGAGGTTGTAACTTCAAACACAACCACTGTACTTCTGAATTGGACTAAACCGCTGGAGTACAAGACTGAATATACATATCAGGTCCAGACGACAGGCTGTGGCTCCCAAAACAAAACCGTAGCAGAAGAAATGGCAGAGATCTCAGAGCTCATCCCAGGGACCAACTGCACCTTCTGTGTTTCGGTCATTGCAGCGGGTGAAAACGAAGGGGAAGCAAACTGCATCTCGCAGTACACTAGTAAGACTGTCACCTGTCATTTCTCTTTATTCTAAATTGTCAGTGTGTTTAGTTTTTCAATCTTTCCTTCTCTGCAAATAAACAGAGCCTGAGCCGGTACAACCCAGCATCTCCAGCCAGGGCTCCAATAGTTCAGTCCTGGTGTCGTGGAACATACCTGCTGGGAAGGAGGCATTTTTTGAGGTTTCTCTGAACAGCACTTCTTTGGCTTTAAATGAACGAGTGCCGAACTCCAACAGTACCTCTTTTCTGTTTGAAACACTGTCGGCTGGGACACTTTACACTGCCAGGGTAATCACATATAGTGGACCCTTCAATGCATCATCTGGATTTGTCACTAATGCAACTTGTAAGTATGACATATTGGTTGGTGTCCTCAATGGTGTTACATTAAGTTTTGTTTAGTTTTTTGCTTTAGATATGCGAGTTGTGGGCACAGCTCAACATGCTGGACATGTATTGATGGTGCATTCAGGGACACATTTACACGACACTGATCAGTTCTGTAGCATCGCACAGGTCCTTGGTTTGATGAATGAAGACATGACTCTGCCTGTTGAAGTTAACATGCTTCAATTCCTCAATCACAGTCCCAAACCTTCCTGGATCCATCGAGGTCCTGACAAAGACCCCCAGCTCCATTGAGATCAGGTGGATGGAAGCTCCTCTGATGACCGGTGCTTCATTCGTCTACAAATTGACTATAACACCCTCCCAGGCAGGAGGATTCATCACTGCCACCAACACCAGTCACACTTTTGACTCCCTGGTTTCTGGGACTTCCTACAACATCTCCATTGTAACAGTGGGAGTCATGGATTTTGAGAGCGAGGAGGTTCACATCTACATGGTTTCTACAAGTAAGGATTTCAATTCTGTACACAAGCAATGTGCAAGCACATTCACTCTCCTCTTTAACCTTTACTGTCGGAAGTCAAATTTGCATCTCTCAAATATATTTTAAGCAATCAGGACCCCAAACTATAACTTAACACACAAAACAACCAAAACCTTTGTTCTGAGCAAAGAGCAGCTAATTTGAGAAAATATGAAATAAGATGTGTTACTGTTATCAAAACTTACACTCTCCTCTCTGTTTTTAGGACCTTATAGTATACGTGGGTTGGAGGTTGTAACTTCAAACACAACCACTGTACTTCTGAATTGGACTAAACCGCTGGAGTACAAGACTGAATATACATATCAGGTCCAGGCGACAGGCTGTGGCTCCCAAAACAAAACCGTAGCAGAAGAAATGGCAGAGATCTCAGAGCTCATCCCAGGGACCAACTGCACCTTCTGTGTTTCGGTCATTGCAGCGGGTGAAACGGAAGGGGAAGCGAACTGCATCTCGCAGTACACTAGTAAGACTGTCACCTGTCATTTCTCTTTATTCTAAATTGTCAGTGTGTTTAATTTGTCAATCTTTCCTTCTCTGCAAATAAACAGAGCCTGAGCCGGTACAACCCAGCATCTCCAGCCAGGGCTCCAATAGTTCAGTCCTGGTGTCGTGGAACATACCTGCTGGGAAGGTGGCATATTTTGAGGTTTCTCTGAACAGCACTTCCTTGGCTTTAAATAAACAAGTGCCGAACTCCAACAGTACCTCTTTTCTGTTTGAAACACTGTCGGCTGGGACACTTTACACTGCCAGGGTAATCACATATAGTGGACCCTTCAATGCATCATCTGGATTTGTCACTAATGCAACTTGTAAGTATGACATATTGGTTGGTGTCCTCAATGGTGTTACATTAAGTTTTGTTCAGTTTTTTGCTTTAGATATGCGAGTTGTGGGCACAGCTCAACATGCTGGACATGTATTGATGGTGCATTCAGGGACACATTTACACGACACTGATCAGTTCTGTAGCATCGCACAGGTCCTTGGTTTGATGAATGAAGACATGACTCTGCCTGTTGAAGTTAACGTGCTTCAATTCCTCAATCACAGTCCCAAACCCTCCTGGATCCATCGAGGTCCTGACAAAGACCCCCAGCTCCATTGAGATCAGGTGGATGGAAGCTCCTCTAATGGCCCGTAGTTCATTCTTCTACAAATTGACTTTAACATCATCCCAGCCAGGTGGATTCATCAATACCACCAACACCAGTCACACTTTTCGCTCCCTGCTTCCTGGGACTTCCTACAACATCTCCATTGTAACAGTGGGAGTCATGGATTTTGAGAGCGAGAAGGTTCACATCTACATGGTTTCTACAAGTAAGGATTTTATTTCTGTATACAATCAGTGTGCAAGCACATTCACTCTCCTCTTTCACCTCTCTTATCTGAAGTAACCTTTACATCTCTCAAATATCTTTCGAACAATCAGAACAGTTGAGTGTGGAGTCTGTTGTGGCTCGTGCGGCACAAGAAGACAGCATGACAGTCACATGGGAAAAACCCGCAGATTACGAAGGAAGCTGTTATTACAATTTGAACTGGCAAAGCCGAAATGGCGTCAAAAGGAGAAACACAACGGAAACTGTGTATACGATCTATGACCTGGATCCTGGGACCCGATATAACGTTAGTGTCACCCCAGGGTCTGATGGAAGACTGGGTGCGACAACAACGAACTCCAGCTGCACAAGTATGATTACGATTGCTCGATTCATTTCATATTGTTGGTTTAATCATGTCTTTCAACTGTGCATGTATGGAAAATGTGAAAGGCAAGTTTATTTTAGGTATGGTGATGTTTTGATGTGTTGAATTTTAGTTTTTAAGATGGAATATGATAAGGACAAATTGATTCTCATCACATATTATAAACCTTTTTATTTGATATGTTTTTTGTTCATCAAAAAGTGAATCCTTTTGTAAAGTTACAGCTTATGTTGCAGGCAGGTTTTTAAGTTTTCCCTAACATTCGTTTCTAATTTGATGCTGCAGATGCAAGCCCAGTGAAAGGCTTAACATGTCACGGTCCAAACAAAGCAAATGCAGAAATCGTCCTGTCCTGGACCCAGCCCAGTGGCCAACACTCTGGCTTCCTGGTCACTGTAAAAGAGAACAAGATCAGCAACTGGACAGACACCTGTTGCAATCTTACTGTGTTCAACCTTCATCACGACACGACATACCATCTGACCGTGAAGACGCTGAGCTGTGGACAGTCCAGCACTCCTGTGTCTCTTGACTGCAGGACAGGCATTACAGGTAGGTGATGCTTTGTGGACGTTACAACTTTAGAATACAAATGCCAATACATGTTTCTGATACACACAGCAAACATCGTTTTTTTGTATTAGTTCTCAGAGGCGTCCAGTCATTTCAACAACTTCACACTTGACAGTGTGCTTTCTTAGGTTCTTAGGTGGCCTGTGTATAAAGCAAACCTGGGCATTGTACGGCCCGCGGGCCAAATACGGCCTGCGGGATGATTCTGACCGGCCCGCGAAAAGATTACATGATAATAAGAAAATAAAACATATTTTCTAATTATCTTATGGGTGGACTAAAACTGCATTGCTTTTATTTTGAAGCCCATTTATTCTCACAGTGCACGCAATCGTGCACGTCAACTGAGCACGTGAAATGCGTGTGATTGACAACCTGTCTTCCTTCCTTGTCACCCCTGAAAAATGCGAAAATGTCGGCTCATGCCAAAAAGAGGAAAGTGGATGCCGAAAGCAGAACTTTCAAACAAATATGGACTACTAATTTTTTCTTTACTGAAGTCAAGGGCAAACCTGTGTGTTTGGTTAGTGGGGAGCATGTCGCCGTGTTTAAAGGGTACAATTCGAAACGGCCTTACGAGACGAAACATGCCGAGAAATACAAAAACTTGACTGATGCCGAACGAGCGCGGACATCCACGGATTTACTAACAAAAGCTAGAAAAACAACAAGGCTGTTTTACAAAGCTGCATGCAGCCAGAGATGCAGCGAACCAGAACCAGCTTTGTGATAGCCCACAAAATCGCCCAGAATAGTAAGCCATTCTCGGAGGGGGAGTTTGTGAAAGAGTGCATGGTCGAGTCTGCAGCACTGCTATGCCCAGAGGAAAAAAGAAGCGTTTGAAAACATCCCACTGCCCCGCCGCACCGTGACGAGAAGGGTGGAGGACATCGCAGAGAATCTGGAGTTTCAGCTGCAAAGTGAAGTGGGAAGCTTCGACTTTTTTTTCTTTGGCGTTGGACACTTGATCCTTTTCTTTTTTCTGCACAGTAAAAAAAAAAGAACTGAAGAAGACATAAATATGGAAATATAACAAGTGGAATGGGACACTTGATCTTTTTCTTTTCTTTTTTTTTTTTGCACAGTTCTGAAAACATTAAATGTTTAATATAGGCATGTAAAGTCAAAAAGGCTACAAAACTGGGACACTTTTCTTTACACAGTTACACAGTTCAGTGACATGTCTTTGTGTGGCTACAAAGATGATGTGATGAGAAAATCCTTTTTTCAATAGTATATGAAACTCAAAATGCCCTTTGTTATTAATGTGACTGAAAATGAGTCAAATGTTTCACATTTTGTTTATCATTTTGGAAATTCTATTTGAATAAATGGTATTTTTGAAAGCTAACCTCACCTTTTAATTGCCGAATAATAACCTACACTCTTACCAGCGGTCAAAACAATGCCATTTACTGCTTTTTATATAGAAATAAAATGTATATTATGCATAATTGAGTTCGGCATTTTGGCCCGGCCCTCCAAAATATTTTCAGTTGCTCATTTGGCCCCCTGGGAAAAATAATTGCCCACCCCTGGTATAAAGGCACAAATTATTAACAAAGTTTATTAGTATTGAACATATTGCGTGTCACAATCGCACCAAAGTTCACTGCACTTCCTTGTGCCCTTAACAATACACCTACCAAGTGTGCAGCGAAAAAGATGAATGCTTCTCGAGCCCCAGACAGACAGACAGGCAGAGGTTCCTTGCTTTAGACATGATATGGGTAACACAGAAAATTAAAATTTGCGCGCACAGGTCCCTTGTTTTCAAAAAAATTACTTACATGCGTTTCTTTTGTGATTTTTAAAGATCCACCCATTCCGCCCTACTACGAGTCACTGTTGGTGGTGAGTTACGTGACACAGAACAAGTTCTCCATTCAAATTAACAGAACGCTGCTGGATGGCATCAACGGGCGAGTCACACATGTTGGGGTGCTGGTGACAGAAAGCCCTCCTGGTGGGTTTCTTTTTCTTTTTCCGAATGTGAGGGGGATTTAGTAATTATGCCGCAATATCATAATCAATTCAGTGGCCATTTGTTGTGCATGACATGTATCCTGGACATCTATTTGTTTGTGCTTTGTCTAAGTATTTCTTGCTGGTAGGATTGACCATGATAATGACAAACAACTTTTTTGGTTACCCAGTCCTTTCAGATGACACCTCTATTTTGAAAACAAATTTGGGGAAGACTTATGATCAATGGAGGGCGAAGGAAACTCATGTTTACCTGGCAACAGTCATTGAGGCCCACCCCTTGTCCCGCAGTGGAGAGAACCCTCTGAACATAGAGGTGGGAGATGGATCCACATGGGAGGGCTACACTAATGGCGCTCTGGACGCCGATGGAAAATACCAGTAAGAACAAAAATTATACTGAACTACTCAATGATAGAGTAACTATCTCCTTTGTGGGCTATTGTTGTATAATGTAAGATAATACTTCTATTTTAAAGCTGGAGTGTGGGACTTTTACATGTAAATGAAGGTCTGCGATATTTAAGCCTATGTAAAATGACACATGATCCGCTCCGCCTAAATCCAGAGTTTAAAATTTGGTGTCGGTGGCGACATTCCCTGCACTGACTCACCAGAAGCAATTTGATTTGCGTCAACCAGCAATTGAGAGCTGGAGAAGGAAGCAACCATGGACATGGAGTACACTGCAGCAACTATGTGTATGATGATGCTGCAGATATAGAAATTAAGATGAGGATTGCATTTTAAAAAAAGAAAACAATTGATGAGTTACAGTAGGAAGGTTTTTCAACTGTCATTCAGCCATGTTTTACAAGTAGATCACTACACTTGTTATAAGTTAGATATATGAAAAAAAAGTTGAACTTTAAATCTCTTATCCTGCAGATATGCCATCGCGGTGTTCACCAGTCTGATTTTGCAAAATGGCCTAGTGAATGGTGATGTGTCACTGGTCTCAGTAACAAACTTCAGCCCTGCTGTTACACTCCCACCGTACCCAGGTGCTCTTATGGAACCATGTTTTGTGCTGTTGTTTTTTTTCCTTCTACTTCATGAAACACTGCCATACTCTGAAGAAATGCTCACTGGCCTCATTCGTTGACTCTCTGCCCTGATCTTTGTCAACATTTCAGCGGACATAGGCATTGCTATCGGAGCAACATTGGGAATTTTTTCCGTTTTTGTCATCGTCCTCATTGGATTCATTATCTACTGGAAAAGGTTTGTGGTTGTCACCACTGATAGATATCACTATTGAGTCTCTGTGTGTAGAACCAAACTCTAATCCCACCATTTATTTTCTGTAGGTTTTCCCACAAAGAACAGCCGGACATCCAGATTCATCCCATGAGGTAAGGTTTTAATTTTTACCTCGTTGTTTTCATCTTAAAGTAAATGGAAAACAGTTGCTCTAGCGGTCAGTCAACGTTGCCTTCTCCTCTCTTCTTTTTTCCAGAGCCAAAGTGTAAGTATAAATCCTCTTGATCATATCTATTAAACACACTGTGACGTGGTTTTTCTGAAGTGGTTTCCTGAACATTTCTCGTCTCATCTCTGGTGTCCATTTGAGCAGGAGCGTGGCTGTGAGGGTGGAGGACTACGAGGCGTACTACAAGAAGAAGAGAGCCGACTCCAACTGTGGCTTTGCCGAAGAGTTTGAGGTGAAACGTGAATGTAATGTTCGAGGGCTCCCGATATGTATGTTTTGGTCTATTCAGAGCAGACAGTTATTGCAGACAATGCCCAGTATGTTTTCCAGTTTATTCGAGATAGATTACATCATGTCCGTTAATATTTCTGACAGTCTGACGGGCGTCAATGTGACAACTTTTACTGTTGATATCTAACTACTTGTGCTCTTCTGACCAAGAAGGTAAATTGTAAGAGTCAACATTTTATACAGAAGCTGTCCATGTTGTGATATAAATGAATGTTCAGTAACTTGAAAAAGTGATGCTCGAATAAATAACAGACACTTTACCAATGTAAAGTTTAAGAATAAATCCGGGGCTGTTACAAATGAAACAAACATTCCTTTTATAGCACAGCTTGCAATATACTTGACATAGTGTATTTCACTTGTGGAGAAAGGTCAAGTGGTGGAATCAACTGTTAAAAATAACTGTCATTTAATGCATTGACCAAAATGACCATGGAAGTATTAGTAACTGGAGAAAAAATTCTCTGATTGTGCATCCTACCTAATAGTAAATTGCTTTTGTGTTGTACTAGATTTTGGATGTGAAGTGCATCCCATCGATTGTCAATCTGTTTTTTGTCTACCATTTCTTTTGAAGGACCTGAAGATTGTTGGTACGGGTCAGTCGAAAACGAATGCTTTGCACTTAGAGAACAAGCCCAAGAACCGCTACAGCAACGTGCTCCCATGTGAGTCACCTGAACAAATCCACCTCCGCTGCTTCCAACAGTAACACTCATTTGCCTCTCCTCGTGTTTCTGCTACCATTATCCCATTTTTGTTTGGACATTTAATCCCCGTTATCATACATGCTGTAGTTCATTGACAGTTTAGGGAAATGCACGAAAATAATTCAGCTAATTTCAAGTCTTTCCATTCCATTGACCCTCTTTTCTCAACTCCTAGACGAATCTTCTAGGGTGAAACTCTCTATTATCCATGGAAGTCCATATGATGACTACATCAATGCTAACTACATGCCGGTGCGTACTGACACTCTTTGAGGCAGCTCTCTGCTTCTGTCATCGCTTCAGTGTCAATGAACATCCTGCCGAACAACATAACTGCTCAATTCTGTTGCTTCATGCCACACGCTGTTCAAACTCTTCCACCTTCGTCGACATCGAATCTCAGAGGAAACTGACCTGGGTGGCTGTTTTTGTTCTGTTGTGATGGTTTGATTTGGCAGGGTTACAACTCCAGGAAGGAGTATATTGCAGCTCAGGGTCCTTTGCCAGTCACACTCAGCGAGTTCTGGAGGATGATATGGGAGAAGAACGTGCAGACCCTGGTCATGCTGACACGTTGTAACGAACAGGGACGAGTGAGTACAAACACAAACAACCACAGCCTGCAGCAACATGCACGTCGCGTAAGGACACATGACTGCCTTCTCCTTCCAGGTAAAATGTGAGCAGTACTGGGGCTCTGGCACCAAGCACTTTGAAAACATCACTGTGACAACAACTTCTGATGTACCACTTGAAGACTGGACCGTCAGGGACTTTAACTTAAAAAATGTAAGTTGTGCGATCTTACGTATGCCAAGAATAAGCCTCCCATTAAACGGGTAAAAAAAAAAAATCCTCACTGGTCATCTGCAAACGTCGTCACGAATCAGTGCTTATTAAAGATCTGTTTTGATTTTGATTTTGCGTGTCGTTTGTTCTCTAGGTGAAAACGGCAGAGACACGCCCGGTGCGTCAATTCCACTTCACAGCCTGGCCGGATCACGGGGTTCCAAAAACCACGGAGCTCCTCATCAACTTCAGACATCTGGTCAGAGAGCACATGGACCAGTACTCCAGACACTCTCCCACTGTGGTCCACTGCAGGTCCGACTGAACACACAGAGACACGCACACGTCCGCCTCCAGTCTTACTTTTCAGAAAAATGTATTTGATATCCTCTTTCTTTCTTTCGTGTTGTCTACCTTACCGACACTCAGTGCTGGTGTTGGACGCACAGGTACCTTCATCGCCATCGACAGTCTGATCTTCCAGATTGAAAGGGAAAATAAAGTGGACATATATGGCATCGTCCATGATCTGCGTATGCACCGGCCCCTTATGGTGCAGACTGAGGTAGGACACCGTCACATTTGCTGTTTCTTTTTTTTTATTACATATGTCTTATTGTACGTGTTAATGTTTTTCTATTTGGTGTCCCTGCAGGATCAGTATGTGTTCTTGAACCAGTGCGCCCTTGACATCATCAGGTCAAGAACTGGAACCAATGTCGATCTAATCTACCAAAACCCGGCGGCACTCTGTATTTACGAGAACATAGAGCCCAAACAAAGGTTTTCATAAAAACGGGTACCACAATGCATAGGCCAGAGAAACTGCTCAGGTCCTCCACTTCTCTCCTTACTCTTGGCAAGAAACTGAGCAGGCATTTGTAAAGGGAAGGCTTGCAATAGAATGTGCTGTATTTATTTTATATATATATATCTGTTCTTATCAAGAATCTTGTTACCTGGAATTAATCTTGTTTTTCTGGTATTTATTTGTTAAAGAAATATTTTAATGTCTGACAAAGGATAAAACTGTATATGTAGATTTGATTGTGGACACTGACCAAAAACGTTTCAATTATACACTACTGTCTTGGATTCCATCAGTGAATACTTTTTTTTATTTCTGCTTGCTTACTACTGTAAACGACTCAGTGATGATTCCATTTTTAGCTCAGGTAATATGTTAAATTTTTGATTTTCTCTTCTTATTATGTTTTAATGCTTAAGACAAACATGGACTGTTGGAGAAACCTGAAAATATTGTCATAATATATCATATTTTATCGAAGTTTGTCGGATTGTGCAACCAATTGTTTTTGCACCTCTTAAACCAATTTTAAACTGTGCAATTTTTTTCGTTTGGTTTTTGTAGATTACTTGTATTTGTATGCACTGTAGTCAATGCACTGGATGTATTTGTCTTTCTATACTGTCCACTTTTTTTACAAAATATGATTTTTTTTGTTATCAGTGTCTTTGATTGAATTTTATCCAATGCTATGTGAACCAATTTGCTGTTTTCCCCCACATCTGATAATTTTACTTTGATTTTCTTTTTAAGATTACAAGAAATGGGTCACATTTAACAAAAGCTCAGGTACTCCAACAATGAAAACTGAACATTTTATTGGTAAGTGTAGTGTGTACAAGTGTATGTGTATGTCCTTCTTTTTCTTCATGGTAAATTCCTAATAGACACAACAATGTTACATCACTTCCTGCTGCATATCTGCTCCATCCAGGGACATTTCCTGTGATGAAATCAGCGGAGGAGCAGAAGCTTCATTTTCCACTTCTAAAGGGCAGAATTTTCCATGAGGCCATGATGATAACTGACATGTGCAGTTAACCCAGTAGATCATTTTATACGCATCTTTTGTTTTTGTTGTTCATCTCATCATTATGTACTTTAAATGATTGGAAGCACATTTTGTATGAAACGGAGAAAAGTAAATAGTCATTTTTTTAGGATAGTGAAATTTTAGGATGTTTTTGAAAATGCTTTATGAGATGCTTGCTGGTTCAATGCAAAAGGTAAAAAAGGTAAAAGAATTGAGGTTGTAATATATATATGCTGTGCAAACGAAATGGTATTAAAGATGTTACTACATTTTTACCCCACATATGAGGTGTGTGTGTGTGTGTGGCTCAAATCTGTGTGAGAGATAGTGGCATCAGTCCCCTCTTTACTAGAATCCACAAGCTACAATAAAATGACAGAAAATCAAATGATATCATTTTAATTATCTCAGTAGTATTATCGTTTCGCAATCATAATTTTGGTTCCAAGCTTATCTCACACAGAATATGTTAGTATTTCTATTGTTTGTCTAACATTTTACAAGCCGATACCATTGGAGACGTACTTCCGTAACATCTGTACTAACTATTCAGTTTTGATAAATCCATTATACAAATAGTTTCTGGATTGTTTCAGTCAAATGGAAAGTATCAGTTGGATGTGCTGCAGAGGAGGACTGAGAGGTGGCTCACCTCTGCATTATTCAGAACATCATTGGGGTTGCAGCGAGCAAAGTGCTCCCCAAAGGATGAATAAATGATGCCATTCCAGTTGTCAGTATGTCATGAGAAACAAAGTTCTAACTCAGAGCATCTTACACATATTTCAAAAAGTCATGTCGAGTTTATTTATAAAGCACATTTCATATGACGAGAAAAGACTCGGCGCGCTTGTCCCCGCTTTACAGCTTTTACAGCTCCTCGCATCAGGCCTACACTTTGTGCTATATGTTGGTGTTTATGAGAAATCAATGTCACAGCACAGCTGAATCCTTACACGTGGTAATATAAGATGTGTCTGCATCATTAAGCTTGATATTTCTCACATCTTATACAATATCCCCCCTCTCTTTCCCCCACTCCTCCTCCTCCTCCTCCTCATCCTCCTTGTTTCATGTCTCACATCCACAAGTTGGATCTAAAATAGATTTGGCATTTGACCGTCTCTTCCTCGTTTCCTGTGCCGTGCTATGTGCAACAGAGAAGTACACGGAAAGCTGAAGCCGTTGTGACAGCAAATCCAACCTGCAAGTAGAAAATTAAATTAGGACAATAACTGGGTGGTCCACATTTAATGATGAGGTCAAATGCTAATTTGCCAGGAAATCCAATGTAATGGATTACATCAAGATATTCCCGCTTTTGATTGAGGTGGTAATTGTATTTTTTATTCTCTCTGCAAATAAGTAGAAAAAACACAACCACACAGCTTTGCACAGACCTAAACTTGGCCTTATGATAAGAACTTGTCATTTCATCACTTTACCCTTCTCTACATTCTTTCTTTTTTTCCAATGACTGGACCTAATGATCTTCCGTACAGAACAACTTGATATCCATGGTCAGTACAGCACAGTGGCGTTGCCATGCTGTTGTTTGGGCGTCAAAAGAATCAAGAAGAAAATATTCACATCATGTTATTTATACTGTATATAAAGCTTTACTGTTAGAACTGTTACAGGATAATTCAAACAGTTATTATGAGAACACTTCACTGAATCTCCGAATTGCCTTTAGTTTTCCAGGCAATTCAGTGAAGTGTTCGAAGAGGCAATATTTTCTCCTTCTTAAAGTCCCTATCTAAGCATATTAAACATACTGATCAATGGAGGCTGAAATGTAACTTGGTCACTCCGATTCATAAAGGCTCTAAATGTTCCACGTATTTTGACCATTTTTGGCCCAAATGGTCGTTATCTTATTGTAACAGGCCGTATATTGGCAACATATATGCTCCCAATTTTTGTCTGTTGTCAACACAAATTGACATGTGTGTAATTTGTGTTGTCTTTTGTAAATGTAAATTCTTCTCAGGCCTCTCTTGAAAAAAAGAGTTTGCCTGATTAAATAAAGACTACATTAAAAAAATGCTGCAGGTGTAGTGCGCTGCTGCGGCCACAGGTGTCGCCAGAGCTCGCCGTGTTTGGCAGCCGCAGACGGGCATCGGGGCTGACGAACCGCAGGAGCAGCGGCAGGCAGCGGCAGGCAGCGGCAGGAGCCAGTCCGCTCCACACGCTCCATGTTGAGACGCAGCAGACCAACTTCTCCTCCACTCGACTCCCACCGTCCGACGCCGCTCACCCGCAGGACCCCCGCTATAACTCACGCATTCCTCCCCGTGCTATGACGCCGGCGGACTGGGGAGGAAGCTCGCGAACAGCCGCCTGAGCGGCCGCCGTGGCCGACACACGGTGAGTGGAGTGTTTCAAACCGCTGTCTTACAACCGCGGGCGGATAACTTGAACGGTTCTTCAACGGACTGTTCGCTCTACGTGCTAACTTGCGCCCGCTAGCTTAAATAGCATTCGACTTGTGGACTGATTAGGGTGTGCATGTATTTTTTTCAAAATGTTATCTCCCACTATCTTAGCGACGCAATGTTGGGAGGAATGTGGTGAGCGGGTCGTAGTAACGGTGTTACCCGTATTTGTGTTCGGTTTGCCAGTCTCTCTGTCTCGGTTGTGGCTAACGTTCCTAGCTAGCTACATTGAAGTAACCCCCGCCCCCCCCCAACCGTTAGCGGAGCAACACATGCGGTTGCAGCTTGGCTGTCACTTGTTTGCATGGCAACCACGGGGACCTCCGAGCCGATGTCAAAGGGGGGGGGGGGGTCTCCGGTATGATTCCCCTCACATTTAGTCGGTTCCCCTTCCACGCTGCGAGTGGAACTGGACTCGGCGGATCGGACCGATCGAGAAGGGATGGCGTTACCCCGCATAACGGCGCATGTGGCGGAGCAGCAGGAATAACGGTAGCCGTCAGTGGCACAACAGAAGAAAAAAAACTCCATTGAACTTAAAGGATCACAATGTTCAGCATGGTTGTTATACCATGACGTCAGTGACATACAGTACCGTTGGCACGCAGTGCAGTGTGAACGGACGTGTGTAGGTGATTTACAGGCAGGAGCATCGAGGCAGGTGGACATTTACAGGCAGGAGCATCGAGGCAGGTGGACATTTTAAAGGTCAGATAGTAATGCAGTGCCGACCGAGACATCTTTAGCATGGCTCCAACTCGTGTCGCTGGTTCCAAGCCAGAGCTGTAACCTTCGTCGTGTTCACTACAAGCACCAGCATGATGACTGTCAACAGGCACAGGCACAGGCCCCGCCCCCTCCTCTCTGCAGGACCCGCCCTCTTTAGGACACTGGGTGATATTGAGGGGTGTTTTTGTTTGTGTGTGTGTGTGTGTGATGTGAAATGGAATAATTGATGGAGTGGATGATGAACCAGGAAGACGGAAACCGTTGATGTCTCAAGCAGCAGTGTTTATTATAAGAGCCCAATATATGAAGTAGATTTTTGGTTCATTCACACAGCTCAACGAGGTGGAGAGTTTTCGGCGCCCCAAGACAATGTGCCTGTTCCCGGTCTCTGTAGTGCCTTTAGTTTGGGGTAATGTCGTCATCTCCCCGGCGACTATGACACCTCGAGAGAGACTTCAGCTGCTCGATGGTTGTTGTGGCTTGCCACAGACAAGATGACTTTGCTTGGTGCCTGAGAAGACTCATCTTAAGAGGTTCCCTGGGGAGGATAGACAAAATTATAAAAACGTGATGGATTGTAAAATGATACACTTGATGCATTTGTCCAAAATAATTTTTTCTTAACGTGACCAGAGGTGCAACAGTTAATCGATTACTAAATGAATCGCTAACTGTTTTCATAATCGATTAATCGGTTCAAGTAGTTTTTATGGGGAATATAATATTCTATGATTTCCGCTTCTTAAATATGAATATTTTCTGGTTTCTTTGCTCCTCTGTGACAATAAACTAAATATCTTTGGTGTGTGGACAAAACAAAACATCATCTTGGGGTTTTGGGAAACACGACCCGACAGTTTGCACCATTTTATGACACTTTATGGACCAAACAACTAATCGATTAATCGAAAAAATAATCAACAGATTAGTCGATTATGAAATTAATCGTTAGTTGCAGCCCTAAACGTGACATCTTTCATCACGAGTTTCTTCATCAGAAATTTGCCTTTCATGAACTAGACCCATTAAATTGCCGGTGTTGGCTTGTTGCAGATGTACTGTATGTGTACATATCACATGGGTATGCATTTCAGCCAATGAAAACAAGAGATTGCAGTACAGATAACTTAAATAAGGTTGAGGTCGTTGAAAAAAAAATTTCCGTTACACAGGGAACGAAAAGTTTATTTTTCAGCTGCAAAATATCTTAATCTACATCACATCTTCTTTTCGAGGTTTTATTTAAGCAATCCTTATTCCAAAAAATTGCGTTATGCGTGAAAAATGTAGATTGAACAATGCAGAATATTGTTACATTTGATTTTGATGGGATTATAACTAAATGTGGAGATTTCACCGTACCACTTAGCCTCATCTATCTCCGTCTATTTTAAGCGCAGACAAATTTGGAAGAGCTTATCATCTTTAATCGTGTGGTATTATGAGGAATTGTGCTTTGCCAGAGAGGAGGAGAATAACACTAATGTGCACTATAGTTAATATTTAAAAGGCTCACTGGAACGTGTCGCTCATACAATAATGGAAAAATATTCTTGAGAGAAGGCCATCCAAGCACAAGAGGAAATGATTACCAGACTGCTTGAAGTTAAGTGTGAGGTGATATTTGGGGACAATTTAACAGGCCATCTCTTGTTCCCCACTTTCTCTTTTTTTGTTGTCTGCAAAGTCCCCAGTCTTTCTGTGATCTGTTTGCACCTTTAGTTAACTCCATATTTCAGATTAGGGTTATATGGAACATTAAAGGGCTAATATCCAGTATTAGGATTCTCTGTCAGACTCACATGGGCAATCATTGATCTGATGTTGAATGACCACAAAATGTCCGACTGCAAGTAGTGCCAATAGCAGGGATGATAACAAATCAGGCATTTGAAGGTCATTGATGCCAACTGGCAATTGGAAATAGGTCATGAGATCAATAACAACAGACACAAGTCCTATTTGCTTCTGGTTTTGATCAAGTCTGTGTTGCTTTTAGATATTCAATTTCTGATGTCCTGCACCAGCAGGGAGTCTTAAAGGTTCAGTATATAACATTTAGAAAAAATATTGTTATTAATGGCACTGGTGGGCGTTAAGTAAACTGCAGTCAGCATCCCGTTGCTTGTACTTTTGCTTGAACTCTGTAGGAAGGGTGCAAGAGAGGATCCTGTGATGTGACATACACAAGACTGAATGTGATTTAACAGCATGTTGTTAAATTAAGTAACTAAAAGTAAACTGTTATCACAAAGTTTTTTTTCAGACCTGAACTCCGAAAAATTTGGTCTGGACATTTCGCAGAATTCTCTGTTCACATGTGAAGAACTCAGCAAGAGATAGTCCAAGTCAGACACATTCACACCAGCAGGACATTTTCTGAAACATTCAGGTGAGGGGTGGAGCCCAGGTAGAGCGCCCACTCGATTGCTGTGAATCTTCCAGAGGTTTTGCTGCTGGGCTCACACCGGACATTTTCTGGAACATTTGCATTCGCACATACAGCCCCTCTGCAAAAGTTCCGGAAAATGTCCGGACTTTAGCGCACGTTTGAAACAGCTGTAGTTTGACTTTGAACTATATTGGAGACTTTAGAATACATTTGACTCTTCAGTTGCATTTGTATAGCACATTTCAACAACAAGGCAATTCATAGTGAAGTAAGGAACGTCTGGCTATGCAAGATTAAAGTTTGACTATCTTTGAGTTTGTGCCCGGGAGCCAGTCGTTCGTTTGACGTTAGCAGATTCCACTTCACAGAAAATGTTAGCTAGTGTTGCACACTGTTGATGCTGTAGGGGAGCGGTGGACAAGAGACACACGTGACATCCTTTGGATTTTCCAGAGAATTCAACCGTTGTCCTTCTAAATAGAAATGTCCACAGACTGTTGAAGGCAATGTTGGGGAAATTGTTATTACAATCCTTTCAAACGTTTGCAGTAAAAAAGTGATTAATACATTTAAATTGCTTCACATTCTCACACAGTGCTACTAATCCTTTACAACCAAAAAAATGATCATACATTGTACTTTTTTCTAAACTTTTCTAACCTTTTCATAATGATGAGAGGTTTTCTACGGTGATCTGTTAACACCCACACAAGTCTGGTCCTGCCACATGACGGTCTACCTTGCACTAATCAGGCGGGGATATTTAATGGTGTTGTTCCCTAAGCCTATCAAGTTGTACCGTGGCTTTGCGTCACTGTGATTGACAAATGGGAAGAGATTGGTAGTAAATGAAGGATTAAATAAAAGGGTGGTGTGAGAATGTGAATAGCTGGTTGAGTCACTTTATGTGGGTGGTCAGTGCTGTATTATTATTTTTTTTATCACTGCTTTTTCTAGCAGGAAGACACAGCAACAGATGTCCCAGCTTCCATGCTGTGCTGTGAGGAATACTCAGAAAATACCGTGTCCAAGCAAATACTAAATGCGTCTCTGCGGAAGAAGCTACCCAGGCGGTCCTGGTGTTGTAGGAGAAGACTTTGAGTTCAGTGCTGATATTATATATATATATATATATATATATGTGTGTGTGTGTGTGTGTGTGTGTGTGTGTTTGTTTGTGTTTTTTAAAAATAATTGACAATGATTCCTAGGATGTCGTTACCAAACCCCTATGACAAAAAATATAATTGAGGCTTAACCATAAACTTTATTATAAATAAATATAAATGAAAACAAAACAAAAAATACAACCATATATAGAACTTGAATAAATAAGTTTTTTGAAAATGTGAAGACATAAATTCACAGCTTGTCTGCATTGTTTATCCTGAAAAATGTCAAGTTTTCATATCAGTGAATATCTGCAAACATAAACACCAATACTACTGTAATATGTCTGTGAATTGCTCATATTGACTGTTTTTTTTATCGGCCAACCGATAAATTAGTCGGGCTCTAGTGTGTAGCTGAGGTCGTCCCTCTTCTTTTGCCCCCACGTTTACAGTAAAATCTTTAATCTCCATTATAAGAATACAAAGGTAAAAAAAATTGTAAAAGAAGCTCCCCAGTGTCAGGATGTCACAGCTGAATATCTTAATTTGGAAAATTTCAGTTATTTTCAATGATCGGGTGGCTCTCTCTTCTTTTGTCCTTCATTTGAACACATGACGTTGTAGAAAGGGAGAGAGCGAGAGTTGTTTGATGTCTTTTTGTGTCTATTAAGTGCTAAAGTTGTTTAATGGTGAAAATGCATACATGTGCTTACATATAATGCATAAATGCATTGTTGGGGAAAAAAACTAGAAGCTGCCTAAAGGGTTGATCATATGTTTGAGTTGGTAGTGCCTTATATGCAAACTGCACTTGTAAAAGAAAGGAAGATGTAGTCGTATGCGTGAAAAAACCTTGAAAAAACACATAGCTAAGGCTGGGATTCAGGTATTGTTATTTTCATGGTATCAGTTGAATTGATTATCAGTGTAAAAATTCTTCATAATTTTCCAAAAGACACCTAAAGATATGGACCATGGGATTGAGCTGGACTGCTCTTAACAGTGGAAGTTTCCTGCGCTGGCTAAGCACTGTTCTAGTTCCCCTGAGATATATTAATGCTTTCCCCAACATCCAGACGGGGGGATCTAGGCTAACAGTGCCCAATTTTGAATCTGTCTCTCTGCCCCCAGAGAGCAAGTGCACTTTTAGCAGCCTCTATTGTTTCCACGATTGCCCTTCCTTGGTGTGTTCGTCCCAAGCTACTTCACAGCTGTAAGTTGGCCTTTATGTCTAAAAACAGATCCCTTGTTTTTTCCCTGTGAAAACTCATCTGTCTAAGCGCAGTGCAACGGTCAGTGCTGACATTTTTATCATATGGCTTTATCGTTAAATTGAGAAATAGTGCACACAAGGCAATATATACTGTATTGGTCAAAGTAAGATGTTTAGACCCTGAACCCACTCAGGGCACAACTTTAACTGTTTTAATATTTGCTAATTCTGTTCATGCAAAGATTTTAACACCCCGTAATGTCTGGAAACGCTCGTCTGTGGTAATGGTACAACATTAATTTTGAGAAACTTTTTACGACGGCTGAAACCCCATTTATGACTCAGATATAACATTTTACAATATAACTGGAAACTGCATTATTCTATTATAAGATCTCATGCAGATTGTAGGCAAAGGGACTTTAATGTCACTTGTGTAATGTATCTCAGTGATCGGGTTTGTTTTCTCTTTTCAAAAGTTTGATTACACAACAATCAATAAAAAAATATGTTTATTTAATTTTTTGGTCTTCTGAACTATTCCACATTCTCCTTCTGCCTCTTGCTTACCCTATCCCTGTAACACAAACACAAATTTAGGGTTTTGGTGATTTACCTCCTGACCCCTCAACATTTGTTCTCGGGCTGCCGGCTTCGTGTATTTATAGAGCAGGTTTAACACCACAGATCCCCTGCTCTTCTTTTTACAGAGGCAGCGGCTGCCGGAGCATTCTCACGGTAGTTAGCGCCTCTGCAATCGATATCCACCTCTCACTCATCTAAAGCTTAACATATAGAGCTGCTGCCAACTTTTACTCTGGACCCAGTGTTTTTTACGTTGTAGGTACAGTTGCAAAACGTCATACATTCTGACCCCAAAGCTGAACTTTGTGAAGAAAAGTTTAATATAAGGTCTCTGCGTGTAGATGAATACATACATGAGTGTTGTTAGATAACAATCAGCCACATGAGTATTGAGACTAACGGTAGATGCTTCCTGTATGTACATTTTTCTTTTTCCCAAGCAGTGATCAACAATTTTTTTTGTCATTTTTCAAATGACCTGCTGTGAGGCTGCAGTGTTTATGTCATTCTTGCAATCAGGGTCCAAAATTAACTTTTTAACTTATTAACTAAACGGGGGGTCCCAGCGGGCGCTGTTGCTGGGGTGATCCGCGAGAAGGGCCCGACGTGCATCCAGAGTCGCCGCCACCAGACTGCCGTACCCAACCCCCTCCACCGTACCCGCCTTGCGCAGCGGTGCAATGGACACCGCACCCGCGAGGGAACCCCACTCGCGGCACACCCCCACGCCAGCGTCTTTGTTTGTAGCTGCTATCCCAAATTCACCGCAGTTTGATGACTGACGCAATTACAACCTACGCACGTCACGTGCAGTGCGGCGGATCCAGCGGATTGAAGTGACAGCTATTTTTAAACAGTCTGAGTAACGGCAACCAGCAGCTTTCTTTTGCGCGTAGGACATTATATTCCTATCCGCCAGAGTGACGTGTGGTCTCCATAATTTACTCGCCAAAGACGAAATTTACCCGCATTTGTTGACTGGCGAGTGCTAATTTTGGACCGTGCTTATCATCCACATTTGTTTTAAAGCTGGTTTCTGACTGGCAAGCCCTGTGGAGGGACATCGTCCAGGCCCAGAAACTGACTGGCACTGTGCACACCCCATGTCAAATGCTGATAATCTGCAGTTTCAAGGGATAAGCTGTAGTGTCTGCGTTGAGTTCACAGCAGGGCCGTTGTTGGTTGCTGACATACTTTTTAACTGTGATTCATTATGAAAGAGGTGTTGCTTGATTGCGTAACACTGTTAACATCAGAATTTTGGTCTTCTGGCTGCAGATGTTTTCATGTCATGGCGTTTCATTTGGCTACAAACAAATCCGTTAATTACCATTAATGCAATGACGAAGCATTTTTTTTCCGATTTACAAACAGGAAGACTCAAGTGTCAGTGTTTTATTTATGAGACCGTGTGTAATCTCTTTTTTCCCCGTGGAGTAGTCAGGTGAGGGGAGACGCGGTGTTACATTACACCAAAGGGAAACTTGTTATACTCAAAAGCAGCCGTCTATGCCAAGCAGCTTCAAGGAACCAAGGATCAACTTAACCTTTCAGAAAGACCTTGGGTTGCACGTCATGGACGGTTTCCATGAAATGGGTTCACCGTATGACTTCAGTCTTAAAGTGATATTCCACCTTAAAATCTGTAATGCTCACCACATGTCTGTGAGAGTTGGCTGTGAAAAGCTTTGACTTTGGCAATAAAAGTGGCTATGATAAAGTTTCGAATTATGTTTGTTACAATACTTTTCACCCTCCAGAAAAAATATATATCTACCATGTCCCAGAAAATTTCTTAAGACGGTACTTCAGCGCTCATCTCTTTGATCTCCCTCCCCTCCAGTGTTCGTCTCCTTGCCTCCAGCCTCTTCCCTCTGCTTCGGCTCTTTTGTTCTCACATAGACACGTCTCGGTCTGATCTTTCTACTGATCTGCGGAAGTGAAAATTATATTGATCTTCTCATCTTACTCCCAGTGTAGGAGCAAACAATTGTGGTTTCATAAAATGTCAGAGAATTTTCTTGAATGCCAGATTATGATTTTTGGTGATATTTGATATTTAGGCTGCTTCAGTGATTGATCAGTGTCTTCTTCTAATCATGTTGATTATTTTCCCACACAGCTGGAGATAGTTTATTGGTTGCACCACTAACCTTTGTGTAAACCAGGGACATAATACATGATGGTGTCAGGTTTTTACTGGTGTCTTAATCCTATTTTAAAGCAGACATGCAAATGTAAAAGAAAAATCTTCCACCGAGGTGAAGAGGAATAATCGCATATATGCATGTGTAGAGCTGCAACAGTTAATTGATTAATCGATTAGGAATCGATTACTAAATGAATCGCCACCTATTTTGATAATCGATTAATAGTTTCAAGTAGTTTTTATGAAAAAAAACTCACAATTCTCTGATTTCAGCTTCTTAAATTTGAATATTTTCTGATTTCTTTGCTCCTCTGTGACATTTAACTTAATAACTTTTGTGTGTGGACAAAAAAAAACATCTTGTAGTTTTGGGAAACACGGACAACATTTCTCACCATTTTATGACATTTTATGGCCAAAAAAACAAATCGATTAGTCAAGAAAATAATCGACAGATTAATCGATTATGAAAACAATCTTTGGTTGAGCCCTATATATGTGTTTGACATATTTATTCCTGTGCTCACCACACGGGGGGAAAAATAAACTATATCTACCCCATTCAGATCGACACAGTTACGTGGATTGGTGGATCAATCTGATTGGATCCACAGTCTTTCTCCAGTCCTGGGTCGACACAACTGGCATTTCAGTCAGAGGGATGGAAACATAATTTAATGCTATTGATGTTAAAGTGTTCAACTAACTCCACAACTGAATGGAGCAAAACGGAAACTTAAATTCATCTAGCACTTATGTAACATAACATAATAAATATCTCCTGTATAAAAGGGATCTTGAGTCTCTCTCTCTCTCTCTCTCTCTCTCTCTCTCTCTCTCTCTCTGTACCTATAACTATAAGGCTGCTTCGCTATTGTGCTTCAGTATCATTCGATGAATAACCTGGTGCTCACAGCCTAATTTTAAAAAGCTTTGTCCGCCCACAACCACAGTTCACTCATGAAGATGAATTCCCCTTCGTAGTTAATATTCTGGTGCTTATTATGCAGAGGGGTGGGGTCTACTTTCTTGTGAGTAGAAGACTCATGTTAATGGCCCTGTACTTTACAGCAAAATAGTTTTTGATGAGTGGGATTTGAAGTGTTGGGACGCTGGTCCCATCTTTCTGGATCCCATTAAACAGTGGTTGCCAGGTTTATTGTTTTAACTTACAGTTAAACCGTAATTTCAAAGACAACGGTGTCGGGGGGCATGTGACGTCTGTAAGACATTTTAGTGCACGGAATTGTAAGTCCCCTTTGACCCTCTGCCGTTCCTGTAAAGTTTAGAATCTTAGCGTTAACTGGCTTTCGTGACATTGCATCACACAAATATTTTTGCTGGAGTTCCAATATTTCAACTCAAGCGAGTTTAAAACAAATACCGCGAATTTCGTGCCGCGTCGTTCTCATAGCCCTGCGTTAGTGACGTGAATGAATGCACGTCTATTCAAGTCTTTGCATTGACTTTCTATGTAATCTCATGTTATGAAAATTGTGCTTTGTGTTCATTGTGTACGCACCATAAATGCTCTGATTTATCTTTTAGGTCTGTTTTGTCTTGGACTAGAGCAGGCATCCGATGTCAAATGGTAGTGTTGATGATGAAGCTACTTGCGGCTGTTTTTTTGCCAAAACACTTTGATCGTGCCATGCATGGTTATAAAGACAGTACTTCCTCCCTAGTATCAAACTCAGTAGTGATCCTGAGCTCAAAAATGGCGAGTTAAGCGGTATTTGTTATGTCTGAGTTTTTAATATATTTTGGATACATTATTACAATTCTAAGATATGGGCTATCAGTTTTGCCTCACCATCATAGTCTCAGTTGAAGCACCAACCACTCGCCAGAAGTAATTATTCCTGCACTTCCTATTGTTTTCCTTCACTGAGCCGGAGACACAACTATAAATCAGTGGAAAGGATCAGGCCCGGTCCACTCCCATGACTCAATGTTGGCGCTCTACTGGGAAAGTTGGCGAGCTCACGGCACTCTGAGCGCTGGTTATGCAACGTGCATGTGGCAGTGTTCAGTATCCATAACCATATAGATTTCAATTTTTCAGAGCTAGTGTGGCTAATTGTTCCCTCGCCGAGTTTAATTTGGCCCAGTTACTGGAAGCTACAAGTAGATAGTTTAAAAGTGAAAAGACAAAGGCAGCATCACAGGTCTCTATAGAAAGTGATAATTTTAAACACTGACTTTCCAGAGCCAATGCTGTGCACTTTTCTTCAGGTCATTGTTCATGTCTTGAATGAAATGTCAATGTCACTTGTCCAGTATACGTGGCATGTAGTTTATCTGTTTGGAACAGACACTTAGAGTAAACGTATGGTCTAAGTGAGGAAATGTAGGACAGTGTGTTTATGAGATGGTTCTTCCATCCAAACCATCCACGCCAGTCTTTGGATCCTGTTGTCTTCCTTCACTTTTCTCGCTTTTTACTTCCACATTTTGTCATTCTTGTGCAGTGTGTTTATATAATGTCACACAATTCTGTTTTTTGTGCCATTTGAGACATCCCTAAATGACTCTTTCTGTCTCTCTCACCCGTGTCTTTATGTTTTTTCCTCTGGTCGCTGTCCGCGTTTGGCTTCCATCTCCTCTGCGCTGCCTCTCCCCTTTGTCCCTGTCTCTCGAGCGTCGTCAGCTCTGGGCTTCTCTCTCAGTTCACTTCTTATTTAGGTTAGACGTAGTCAAGTGTAATGGCTTCCTCCTGTACTTGGCGGAAGGATTTAAAGGCACAGATTTCCCTCCTCCAATACCCCAACCCATTGTACACTTGTTGGCTTGGCATCAGGTCATTGAGATCTGTTCTTTTTTTTTTTTTTTTTTTTCATGTCATATCGGTTTATTTAGTGGCTGAAATATATTCACTGCATCTGATAGGATGTATTAATTGTGTGTTTGTGTGCATGCTGTTGTATGAATTTATGTGTTGTTTTGGTTTGGATTTTGGATTTGTGGCTTATCACTCATCCCAGCTGTTTGAGAATGCATTGTTCGTTGCACTGGCAGGATTAAGAGGCATTTCAGGCGAAAACAAAAGGCCAGAATGGGATGTTGAAGTCAGAATTTTTTTTTTAGCTGTAAACAATTCAAAATATGTCAAGTAACAACCGATTAGAATGAGTGACCACATTTAAATTAAAATGACAAGTATGCCCTTTACAAAATGGACATAATAGTGTCAGGCTGCAGTCAGATGCCTTCACTCTGTCTGGATACACGTTGCACCAGGGTGTGTATTTGTCTAAAGTAGCAGTAGTCCTCAATAAATGTGTTTGAATAGGGTTAGCTGCAACTGTCGTGTCTGTTGACACAGTGGGTATAATCCTGTTTCTTTCCATGACACACCATTCTACAGCAAGTGCTACCAGCTATACTGTTACTTTAACTGATGACTCTTTTTTTTTTATTGATTTAGATTCATGATCTACAGTTCAAGTAGTTTGTTTTCCCCCCAAATCCACATAAGCTGGGCCCTAGCTGTTACTGACTAAGAGTGGTGTATGTGCAGGTGGCAAACAGATTGTGCACTTGGCCCAGAGCGACGTCAGCGGCTCCCTCGGGACTGGGACTGGGTGGGGTCCCGCCCTCCTTAGCATAGTGGTGTGACCAGGAGGAGCATGGGAAGAAGAGACACCGGGAGTGAGCAGTTATTCTGTTTGCACTGTGTGGAGTAGAAGTGAAACCTTTCTCTAACTTTTGTATATCTCTGCAGGGGAGACAGGCTGCTCCTACAAAGGCTTCTGGATGAGGTGTCGCCTGCGGCTCAGGTGAAAGGTAAGCTGAGCTCACACCTCCTGCTGGCCCCCTCTTTAATGTCTCTATAATACATAAGTTGAATTAAATTGGCCTTCTGACTGTTTGAGCTTCAGTTAATTAGAAGGTTTGTGCATTTCACATGTTAGGGTTCAAGGTTAAGGTTTGTGAACCTGTTTTCTCTCAGGCGTCAGTCTAATTTCAGAATTTGACATAAATACGAGCACATTTTTACCTTGCGTTGCCGTGAGGCGTAACTCACTTTCTGAGAAGGAGAGAGAATTGGAGCACGTCTCTTAAGGTGTGGAATAGATGTACTTTCTGTTTGTGCCAGGTTTCATTACATTCTAAGCGTGCTTATAGCCATTTCACTTAGTGCTGCAACACAAAAGTTTGAGCTGTTTTAGTGTCTTCTGCCCGTCTACGTGAGCAGTTGTGTGTCAGTATTGCATACTCGGGAGTACAGTGCAGCATTGAAAGATGGGAAACGGTTTGACAGAACTCAGCAGCTTACAGGGTGTGTCAGATTCATTGGGGTTGGAAGGGAGTAAATGTTTGAGGTTGCACAAGGACAGTTGGCTACAGAATGACACTTCAGAGAGATACTCAAAGCTCGGAAACAGGCAGTTTGCCTGGAGAACATGTTGATCTTCCATACAGTAGCAGAAAAAGCTTGATGACTAGTTGCAGTTTCTTTTTTCAGCCTGCCCTTTTTTTATTTCTCCGCGTATTTCGGTCTCTGCTGGAAGGATAACAGTCGGCCAGTACAAGAGACAGTCAGCTGTTCGGCACATCTGTCCATCAGGCCTAAAGATGGAAACCAGGTGTTCTTATTATACTCATAAATAGACACTTGGTCAGATGAATTAAACTGAATTTCTTTCGGTGTGGAGAAATCACATTGATAATAGGACAGAGTTATGTTATTGGTTCTGCTTTTGGTATCTAGAAATTGTGAGAAACTTTGCTTCTCTATTCCTTGATGGTAGCAGGCTGTACTGTGATAGTAGTGGGAAAAAAAGGCTCAATTTTTCTGCTTATATCAGTTTGAAAGCGTTTGCATTCAGCCTTGCCCCAACTGTTTATCTTGGCATGTGGGTGCAGCATGAAGAAGTATGAGGTTTAACTGCAAATCACTCATTAACCAGGCAGAATGTCTCAACCTGTACCCAGTAGTTCAGTCCCAGTCCACTCTCATTGTGTTATTGTTCACTTGAAAAAGCCACACACATTCAGACTATCTGATTTACTACGATAGTAATATAACGGTCATAAAAACTTGACAGTTTATTTTCCTGCCGACTGATTGGATGACCGGTTAGCTCCCTTATCTTTTCAGCATTCCACGTGTAAGCCTTTGTATTGTGTGCGCGCACACAAACACACACACACACACACACACACACACACACACACACACACACACACACACACACACTGTTGTGTCCACTCGCTGGGAATGCAATTATATATATTTTTTTAAGTTGATGTATTGTGTCTCGGCAGACGTCTTATTTTTCTCTACATGTCCAGTCTACCACATCGAAAGTGAATCACTCTGGCTTTGTTTTTGTCAGTAACTCAACTGTAGGGTACTGCTAGGTCACACTGAAATACCTGAACATCACCTTAATGTCTCTCTTTGTCTCGCACATCTGCACTTCTTCTTATTCATTTTTTTTTTTGCAATTTGTATATTTTTACATTTGTTTTTTTGTATAAATTGTATATTTGTAAGGTGTGTTGTTTGATACCTGCTGCTGTAACACCAGAATCTCCCAGCTTGGGATGAACGTACATATCTTATCTAATCTTATCTTATCTTCAATGTCAAAATAACAACATTAAACTTGGTCCAATAGTTTTGATCAATGCGATCATTTGAATAAAATAATCCTTCATTTGTCCCACAATGGGGAAATATGCCATCTTTTATAAGAGCAATGGGGATAAAAATGCAATCTACAGGTAAACAAAGCAATATAGACTGAAAAAAAACATGAACAATACAAACAAAAGGAAATATAGAAATAGCAATAATATATCCATTACTTAACGTACAGCAGCATAATGATATCTATGGGTCATAACCTAAATGAGCATAGGCCCATATGTTGTAGCACAATGTTAGCCTGGAGCCAGTTTATGAAGGGGCAGTCATATATTCAGGGCCTGAGAGATAAGTCCAGATTGGTTGCCATGCAGAATACATTATAGGTAATGTTACTTATCATCTGTAATGAGTAATGTAGAGAAAAATGGAGAACCTAGCATTCTCTTTTTGATCAGCAAGGCAAATTGTCATTTAATGAGGTCAACACAGAGGGAGCCAGAGTGAGATTTATGTTTATTCATTGTGTTCCTGATGGTTGGAGTGTGGCTTTATCTATCTTCGTGTGTCTGTGATCTGAGAGTCCCTCAGTGTATAAGTGAAACGTGGAAACCAACCAAGGCTGCCAGTGAAAGACAGCGAACATAACACATCTTTATGGAAATGAATATTTCCATTTTATTAAGGGGACAGCAGACGTGTACGTGGTGGAGAACGTAAAGCGTTGCAAATGGAACAGAAACTGTCTGAAAAGCCTGGGAGCTGCTGTAGTCCTCTGTCAGTGTGGGGTTGATGGAGGCACACAGAGAGGGCAGGTGGCAGACGAGGGGGGTTGTTGATCTGTTGACCAAATCTTTAATTATCAATACTTGATCAGTTATGATGCTCGGGAATGGAAAGAAGTGAAAAGTTCAGGCACACAGAGTGACACTTTAACACTAGTGTTCTTTTTTTTGGACAAATTTCTCTTTTCAGATTAAAAGTAATGTTCTTGAAAACGTACCATATGCTAGTCCTTGACAACAAGGTACATACTTAGGAATTATTATAATATATGGAAATAATATAATAAGAGATAGGAAAAAAAACAATATGGAACCAACTCAAGAATAAAACATGATGACAAAAAAAAATTTGGTCAAAGCTGGGCAGATCACTTAAACCTGCCTCTCAGATTCCCCTTTTTTTAGCTAGACGTGCTATATATTATTACATTGTGGTTGACTTGTGGTCCTTTTGAGACTATATGACACAGAACCACTTATGGTTTTACATATTTATTTTAATCTACTTCAAAGTATTAGGCACTATAGGTTTGCCTTCATTTCCCAGACTCTCTGAAATAGCTTTTTTGATCATTTTGATCCAAAATTCAGCTGTTGTAAGGTCACTCTTCGCAGGTTGTCCCCGATAACTTCCCATCAGATGTTTTACACATCATGAGCGGGTCCCTTGCGGCATTATCAATTCATCTCGGGTGTGTGAGAACACCCAGCAGTCCAACACAGAACCAACTTTGTTTTTGAAGAGTTTCCTCCTTTTTTCCTGGATAGAGTAGGTATAGGCAGTTCGTAGAGCTGGTGTGATTCTGGTTTGTTCCTCACGGGGAAGGAGTCCCGTGGTGAGATCGCAGGTGGGAGAAAGGCTATCACCTTATTGATCTCACCAGTTTTCTGAAGGATGATTCTGACTTAATTTAATCTGTCTGCTCATATGCTGCGATGACACACTGCTGCTCGAGGTTCGATGTGTGAAAGTTGGATTCTAAAATGCATTGCAGCTGCTATGTGTTGTAACCTGGAAGGCGACTAAATAAACATGGAGAGTGTAAAAAGGATCATGTTAAATAGCTTGGCAAATAAAAACTATGTTTTCCACAATCAAAAACATTTTCCCACAATTTATCGCATTTAAAACATGTCTTACATTTTTTGTAAGAATGGCTGGTAGCTTTAAGTTTTTGAACAGAGGTAGATGTGTTTGAAATATGCTGCCGGTCACATAGACCTGACAGTAGTTGTTTTTTTTCTATAACCCAAGATTAACTGATTAGCTTAAACCTAGCCACTAACATTCACTTGCACTTACCAGGAACTCTAGTCTTTAGCTTTAACCTCTATCTTTTCTGGGGTTTTTCTAATTTATTCATTTATAAAGCTCCATAGCCTCAGTGAAGGCCACATTGTTCATTCAAGATTATTGGTTTTGTATTTATAGACACAGTAGTTCTGTTTTTTCGTCTTTCACATATACAGTATGCGATGTACAGGACTTATGACAGACACATTTGCTCAAAGTTGCCCGTCAAAATTTGTGTCCAATTATATGAGCCATACCTTTGTTCATCTTTGGCAGCTGGTCATTGATTAAATGGGATATTACAGCCCGAGGAGTCTGTAATGGGCATCGACCCTTTGCCTCCCACTGGGCTGCTCTTTGCTTTTGCATCATTAATTAAAATCATTTATATGACACCTTGTCATCTATTATCCTTTGCTCAATGACCCTCCGTCTGCCCAGTGTGGTTACGCAGCCTCTCGGCAGACGTCTTCCTCCCGGTCCCCGGTCCCTCACACCTCCTGGCTCTCTTACAGACAGAGGAGCCCCTGGTCTTTGCAACACTCACTCCCCTGAGAAGCACACTTTCTCCAGCCTGTAACCTTTGGTGGCTTAATCAGACACAAGCTCATTTTCTCGTCCTTTTTGCTTCTCTTTCTCTGCAATCTCCAGGGCTTATTATTTCCCTTACTGCCACAGACGTTTTCAGATCTATAAAAAGGCCTTGTCAGGGTGTAACGGGACCTTTAAATCGCTGCAGCCACTTGAAGTGGAGCAGAGAATCCAATTTGCATAGCCCTTATATATAATTCAAAGTGCAATGTGATGAGTAAAATTGGCCGATACGTTGCTTCATCGTGCCTTGACGTTTTGAGCTTTGTGAGTGGAAATGGAGTTTTAGGTAGGGTACTGTAAATATGGCACTGGCCTGCCTCAGCATGAAATGTGTTGATGCTGTCAAACTTGGATTGTTATTTTCATAAATAAATTGCTTCTTAGTAACATGAGAACAATAATGTACCGCCGAGACATGTATTTTGCTTTCACCTTCATGTGAAAATGCATAATTTTCTCATAGCAGCTCTTCTTTTTCAGCAACATCCTGCAATGTTCTCGAACTTGTACACAATGAGCATCGCTTGTTAAAATAACCAACATGCTGGTTTGTCGTGGTTTATCGCTCTGTGTTTGTGCATGTATCCATGTCTGTTGTTACATTTCGATGTAAACAAAGGGGGCATGCTTGGTACCACTGCAGGGCCAACAGCTCAGCCCTTGCTAGGCTCGCCTTAGGCTGGTTCTCACACAGCTTCCCCTGGCCTGGATCCAACCGCACAAACAGCCAGCTGGCTTGATCTGTCAGGTCAAACGTGGCTCCAGTGAGTGGCTGGGGACCTGCTCTCTAATTCAGATGTCTTTCTATGAAAGCAAACTCAAACAAATGTGAACCTAATCATTCACAAGATTGAAAATGACAAGTATGAAGCATCTCAAAAGAAATAAGCGCTCCATCCTTTATTTTTGGTTGTTAGTGTGGCTGTGGTCGTATGGTTTGTTGTTGAGAGAATGATGTTTTGTAATGAGTCGGAGGGAATAGGCCGCCTTAATGGGTGGTCATTTTTAGAAGGATATTTGATTTTGCTGTCTTGAAAACGTATTTATAACAGTATTAACAAGAAAATGTGTTTTTACAGGATTGGTGCATCTTAGAAGTTTCAGTTCTAATTCTGCAGGGTGACATGTCTCATTCATCAAAGTAAGGAGTGTTACCTTTGAACATGGTTGTTGGTGGGATGATTTTTCAAGAGTGGCATGTCTGTCACTTTGTGATGATCAGATATGTATCCAGACACGTGACATGGAACCACTATGTTACATTTGAAATGAAAACTGCTTTTAATTGAGCAGTGAGTTTGGTGGAAACAAACTGCACACTGCTGCAGTTTTATTGAGATTTCAGCACGTCTGACATTTTGGTCAGACATTTTGTCAATTGTGATAATTTGTATCATGAATTGGAGGGTTCATATGATGAATGTGACTGTGGAAAATACAGACACGCTCTAGAGGCTGAGGTGCAGACATACATAAAGTGATGTACTTCTGGTGATGTATTAGTATCTCTGGCTCTGTTTTCAGATAAATATTGGAATATGTTTGCATCTTTGCTCCACCCAAACCAGAATCTTTCCCACCCCTTCTAGGGAATCCAGTCTAATTCCCAGCCAATGTTTACCTTGCTCTTCCCTTCTCCCAGGCGAAACTGTGTTAAGAAACCAACTGAGTGTACAGAGGGAGGTTGTGTCTCCTGTCAGTCATGAATCATGAATTAAAGCAAAGATGCTGCTTAATTGACAAATCCTTGACACAACTGGGCAAGAAACTGGATCGACATCTGAAAACGTTCCTGGATTACTTGGAAGATGAAATGCTCCACTGGATGAGCAGAACCTTGAAGACAATAAAGATGTGGACATACGATTGCAGCATGCAGTGCAAAATGCATTAATTACTGCAGCATCATGTGAGGGACACTGTAAAACAGGGTGGACGTTGGTTATGGACCACCACAGTCCCCACAGAACAAAGGGTGTTTCTTATTTTAAGAAAGATCAAATGGAAAGTCTGGCTGGAAGGAATTTTCTCCATCTGAGTTCCTTAATATACACATGCATTCCCCCACAAGACTCAGAATAGAACTGAACCACACATCCTCCCACAGTGACACAAAATTAGACCATGTGTCTCCTAACAGTAAAAGCAGACCTAGTTCTGCCTTCCGCATGTCCTTGTAATCACACTAGTTCCAGTATTTTGTTTATTTAATTGAAGATTTTTAGTTAAATCCACTGCCTCTCCCATTTGTTAATCAGGACTACAGTTGTTACCAGTTACTTTTGGTCAAACTATTACTATTGCTTAAGTTTGGTCTAGATGTATTTGCATTTGCTGGGACTGATGTGGCCAATGTTGTCAAAGTTTTATTAGCAAAGGTTGGGTGAGTGAGCATACATGTACCTGAGGTGTTGACCTGAATTGTTGATGTAATGCTTCCAACCATACTAGTATGCATGAAGCTTAAAGGCGCTATAGGTACGCTTCATCTACAGCTGAATGTGGTTCATTGGCGAGAGTGGATGGCGGTGGTGATGGCCGCTTGCCAAGAGCTTCTGTCATTCTTGTGTTTACAAGACAAGAGTAATAATACTCCTTCTTCAGGGCAGACTGGATGCCACAGTGACTCGCTATTGGACAGTGAAAGGACTAGCTAGCTGGTTAGCTTGCTAACTTCTGTAGAACAAAAGTGACAGAAATAGAAGGAAAATGAATGGTGTTGCTTTCCATTGCTGGATACATTGCTAGATCGGTGAGTAAACAGCTGTTAATGCTAATGTTGGCTGTGTAACGAAAGCAAAAACTTGCAAACACCCTGCATGGTATGAACCTCAAAGATTTCGTTGGCGAAGTCAATTATTTTTGTTTTTGTGTGACGATAATCACCGTGATTACCATTTACCTCTTTTTAACTATGGTTTAAGAAAAAAATTTAAAGGATGTGCTAGTGTTTGAGGAATTATAGGATTATTCTTTTGAAGGAACAATGAAGGAAACTGAACAGGTGAACATTGTGAGGATAGAAACGACGTCTGTGAACAACCTGCCACAGCACTGAAAGAGGCAGAGGTTGAAATGCACTTAAAATGGATGAAAAGATGTTTTCCCCACTCTCCCCATTGTACCGTTATTCTTTTTTTTTTTGCAGTCTTTCCAATACTGCATGTAGCTGCGTTCATCACTGATGCACATACTGTACTTGGCACCAGCCTATTGGTGTATATCTAGGTCATATGGCCGTCCATTAGTCCTCTCGTCGCTGGAGACGGGGGTTAACAGGGTTGGGGGCTCTGAAGGGAGGCTGGATGGAGCGATGGAAGGATCGAGGGAGTGTCTGGACTTAATCTGTGTCATCATATTAGGAACAGCTGGCTTGATGCTGCAAGGCTCTTACACTCTCACACATAAGCTAAACACATACTTGCAGCATGCACATGTAGACAAACAAGCGCACACACAGTCGAGTTTTTGTCCTTGCCACGTTTATGCTTGGCTGTCACTTACTGTGTTTGTCAGGTGTGTATTTGTGTGTTGGAACAGCTTTCTCTTTTAGTTTGTTCTTTTCCTTCTTGTTCATTATTCATGGCGTTCATGTTGAAGCTCAAGTGAGAAACTCGCAGTCAGTGAAAAATTGATTGAGGTGGTGTTGAGAGTATTTTTTCTGTTGGTTTATTTATATATTTTTTTGAAAAATGAGGCTAAATATGTGTTGGTGTGTTTACTTTGTCTTTTACTTGAATTATCAGATGCCATCACATTATTTGTTACGCTCAAACTGAACCAATGCTGTAGATAACAGGCAACCACAAGCAAATGCCTATATTTAATGTATACAATATAGTAATAAGTTGGAGATGTTGGTTAAAGGCTAAAGGTGTAATCTGGTATCTTTCTTTTTATAAAGAAAGTATTTCAAGCTGGCAGTTTTTCCACCATGATTTCACTAATTCAGAACACCGCATTAGTTAAAGAGACGATAGATCACGAGATCCTGGTAAAGCATCAGCAAATCAGTCCGTGAAGCCAAATGGATCCAGTGTTACGTTCATCTCTGGCAACTTGGCTGTAAAATTAAATAAACCTTTGACAGACCTTTTAAAGTCCCAACAAGACAAGTCTTACACTTCATCATTTCCCACCTAAAATAGTAGTGTTGTTGATAGTTTTGGTGTCAGTTTAAAATTTTAGGGTTACTGGATGTTGTGTAAACCAAGAAAAAGGCAGCTCTCTTCTCCGTGTGACTTTTACTAAGAGAAAAACAAACGTGTTCACACTGACACCAGGTCAACCTGAAATTACTCTTTTCCTCTTTGAGGTTTATTGGAAAAAGCTTCACTTCTTCTTTTGGTTTATACTTTCTGTTTTGTCACCTGTGGTTTTGTCAAAGCACACTATGTTTATGGCATGATGAAGCTGAAAGACTAAAATGGACATGAAAAGATGTACTTGTGTCTGTAATGGGGGTTTAGTTCGACTGCCGAAACCTGCCTGATGCCATGTTTCCCCAAATCTCCAATGTCACATGTATTGTGTACTCAATCAATTAAGTAAACTTTCTCTCAGTCAGTCTCATACAGTGTTTAGTGTGAGTCAAATTTGATTTGTGGATTGGTTTGTGTGAAGCCTTGTGTGTGTCCCTGACAGAGAGACTCGTTCAAGTTAGATCAGTCAAGCATATCACCAAATGTACAGGTTAGAACATGTCGACATGCTTCTTTCCAGACACCTCGCTCTGTTTCCCCTCCCTCTTCCTCCCACTTGTTAAAGAGAAAGCGAGCATGTGACAGCAACTCACGTGATGTGTTGTTGTTGTTGTTGTTGTTGTTGTTTTATCTGTCCTTCATTTCGCAGATCAAGGTTAATGTGTGCCGTTGACTGGTTCGGTGCTGCTACCTCACTGTTATCTTTTCCGCAAGATGTTCATATCACTAGGTAAATATTAGCCTAGCACTTGTGTAGCATGGATGAAGTTAATGTTAGCTCAGTTGGGCAAACTGTAGAATGATTGCGTGCCGTGTTTCAGTGTTAAAGGAAGGTCAGTCAGGGTTAATGACTGTAAGCGAAATGCTTGAATTTCTCCTTGGATTCCCATTGGATAGATTCTCACCTTTTCTTCTTGATATACAAACCAATGTGGCCTTAAAAGCCTTATATTTTCACCCACGGAGAAAAGAACAGAGATCTTTTTATTTCAGTTTTCCTCTCGCCCGTACTAAAAAAGGCAAAGCGTCACTAATAAATGCTTCATTTCCATCTTGTAATGTGTTTTTGTTCGGGCCTCATTGATATCGGCTCCACTGACATTCACGTACCTCAGTGGCCTTTTGCTGTTGATGTCAAAGTCAGGTTCCCCTCACGGTGGCACTTTCTCCATCAAACACTTCTTCTGTATTGTCTTGCTTCTGTACAGACCAACACTGCACTCCTTAATCTTCAGAGGATGCTGCAGTTTATATTCAGACATACAAAGTACCTCAGTGTCTTCCTTTAATTTTTGATTATGCTTTGTTCATATTTTAACCATTGATCCACAGTAACTAGAACAGTGTGTTCATGCACCCAGCATAGATTAAGCGTCACAGACAGATTAACTAATTGCAGAGTGTTACTGGAACTGGAAGACTGAAGGAACAGTGGTCGTTTTTTATTTGTTGTTTTTTTTGGTGTTATGTTTTTGTGGCTGTTGCTGAGCCTGGGAACTGAACACTTTTTTTCAGCCAGCCAGTGTTTTGCTGTGAGAGACACATTGTTGTAGGCTACACACATTCACACAGGCACAAACATACACACCTGCACGTACAGACATTAACACACACACAAGTGAATGAATGTGATGCATTTTCTCCCTTTACTCCTGTGTTTGTGTGTGATCACTCACATGTGTGATTGATCCTGCTCCACCACTGCTGCTGCTGCTGCTGGCATTGGTTCGTCGGAGAGGGGCATTTTTTTCCTCCTTCTCCTTCTCGGCGCTACAGTACATCGTGTGCATTTGTTGTAATCCTCCCAGTCTGCAGCAACACGGCGGGTGGGCACGCACACATGGTCACGTATGCACAGAACACACACACGCACACACACACTCATGCCCTCTATATACTTAACTGACAGGCCCACACACACACAACACATAATGGATGCCACACCCATGCTCCGTCTAGACTGCGTAATGTGCTCATGCACAGTCTTCCTCCCTGCAGCTGTGAGAACCAGCTGTGATTGGTTTGTCCCGTCGGTCTGCATGCCTGCCCAGCAGTTGACCATCCTTCAGGCCTCTTCCATGAGCGTTGTATTGATTCTGTGTGTGTCTGTCTGCACAGTTTGGCATGGCCGTCCATTGTGCTTACTGTTGTGTAACGTCAAAGCCTCAAGCTCTTTTCCATGCAGCCTGCACCCCACTCAGGGTTCAGCACCATGCTACACATACACGCATGCACTGCAGCAGCAGCAGAGTGCTATTTATAGACCTGGCCCACAAGGACAAATAAGGCTCCGTTGTGGAAAGAATAAAAGTACCTATTCACTCTCATATCTCGGTCCTTCATAGCCGGAGCCCTTTAAAAAGGGAAGAGGGCAGGAGGAAGAAATGTACAGAGGAGATTGCGAGATCAGAAAATGTGAAGGGAATCTGGCGGTTGAGAAAAATGAGTCACAGAGGCAGAACAGAAAACGGAGGGAAGCAGGGAGTGGTCTGACGAATGCACGGATGTGAGTGTTCTTGTGTATTTTTGAATAGGTACATGTATATCGTTCTAGAAGGTGGGTACAGTTTGTTAAAAACCGCCGCAGCTCTTGCAGCACCACATGCTGTTTCCAATTTCCACTTCAAGCCATTGTCAACCCACAGGTTTTTACCTCTGTCACTTACCGGTATAAACACTGCACTTGCCTCCATGCACCCATGTAATCACAGCCGAACAATGTGGGAGAGTTAAAAGATGAATCAGTCTGTGGAAAAAAAATCATTTCTATGAATGGATTTTATGTAACACGCTGCTCTTTGGATGTTGTAATTGAGGACTTGTAGGCAAGACTCACTGTTCTGTGGGCTGCGAGTCAGAGGGTCTTGTCTGCTTCATGTGTTTGTTTATGCAGCAAGAGAGTAAATGAATAGGATCATATTGATCTGAGCACAGGCACAGTGAGGCCGTCCAGACAGTCCCATGTGGTAACACCAACGCTCCATTAACCCCAGTGTTTGACCGTCAGCCCTGATTTTCGATGACCATCTCACCGCCCGTTTGTACAGGCATAATGATCCATCTGCAAACAGCTGTGACCCTTAGCGGTTGTTGATGACCTGCTATGAATAGTTAGAAACGTGTCGGTCGTTGCAGCGCTCAGTGGAGGAGAAAACTGGTAAAGAAAGGCTAAGTGCTCTGCCATCGCACCCGAGGTATCAAAAGAGAAAGAAAAACACACACACACACAACACAAACTCACAAGAAGACTGAGAGTCTTGGTCTGACTGTATGTGCAGTCTTGCGTTAAGTATTCCTATTCCTGCATGGGTTCTGTTTACACAGCTGTAGGTGGGGATTGGTGTACAATGCATTATGATGGTCAAAGTGGGAGGGAGGGGGATATTGCGCTTTTGTGAAACCTTTGGTTCATCTCGTGAACTGTAAAAAAAAAAAAAAAAAAAAATTGCCAGAGTCACCAGGTCAAGTGCCTGAAAACCTGTATTTTCTCTAATGACCAGCAGAGGGCGACTCCACTGAGGACCAGCAGCAGCCGTGTTGGAGCGGGGCGCTTTGAGAACACAACACACACACACACTTCAGAAGTTGTGCTTGAATTACAGACCACACCGTAGGTGGTGGGGAAATATTTGTGTGAGGGAGAAAAGTATCACATTCATTCACTTGTCTGTGTGTGTGTGTGCGCGTTTGTGTGCATGTGTGCGTGCGCGCCACGTCATGTGGGCATGGTGACCTAAAAACATGACTCATCCAGTCTCCTCTGCAAATTGACAACAACATAATGGCATGAAGCTGCAGCGCCACAGCTCCATCCTGCACACATCTGCAGTGGCAGCATCGGCCCTCTCTTGTGTGCTGCGATGTGCGTCTCATTCTGGAGACTGTATTCTTGTCGATATCAAGGGAATGACTTTTGTAGAGCATTCTTTTTTCTTTCTGTGTGAAGCGTGGAGTGGAGGATGTGGAGGAGGAGGGAGTAGCTGTAAAGGTGGTGGGTGTCGTCTTGGACAGCGAGTCTCTGTGGACAGAGGCATTCGCCTCTGTCTGTCATATACTCTGACAATGTTCAGTCTGAACTGCTTGTCACTGCCATGCACAGTGCCATTATGTGGACAGACAGGCTGACATGTCCTCATACAGTAGGTCTTTGTTGCTGCTGGAGAGGAGAGAAAGGGTGGGGGGTCCACACAGATATACACAGAAAGGAGGAGTGAGGATGGTATTTGACAGAGAGAGAGTCTGAAGCCACAGGGAGAGAAAACAAGTAGAATCAGATTCATGAGAAGAGGCACAAAGACAGGATGAATAAGTTAATTGAATCGTGTGTAAATTCTAATATTTCAATGCATCAGCATGGATGCATTGGAATGATATTTGAAAATCTTTTTTTTTTTTCAAATATAGTCTGAATTTCTTTCTCACATTTCTTTCTCACACCCTCTTTTCCACATCCTCCCTCCTCTCTTCCTTTTGTGCCCCCCCCCCGCAGAGGACGAGCAGGTTGTCAGGATGAAGGAGGAGAATTTGTTCCACCGGAGGTTTTCTCTGTGCCCCAACGCCACCTCTCCACCCAAAATTGACCCCCGCACCCTCACCCGGAACCTGTCTTATGGAGGAGACAACGACCTATACAGCCTCAGCCCAGGTAAAAAAGACCAGATAGGTCAAAGCAAACACACAGGACTGTGACACAATCTGATATTTCAGTGATGTGTGGTTGTGGATTACAGTGTCTGTACTGTGTTTGTTCCACACAACTCAAGGAACCTCAGTTGCTGCTTATTTGCTGCTTTTGGTGCTGCCATGCCTTGATTGTCTGTCAGCAGGTTTATTCACTGAGTTCATTTGTATGTGACCTGTATGTTGTGGGTTCCCACCAGACAGTGAGACAGACAGGAACGGTCTCTCCATGCTGAGTAATGAACTTAGTCCTGCCCAATCACCAGGCAGCAAGGTAAGAAACACAGTTTTTGGTTGGGCAGCTCCTTAACCATCCTCTGTAACTGACTCATGGGATATGCATGCAGCCCTCTCACCTTTGTATTCTGTGATTATTTATTTTTCCTCTGATCGACCACTGTAGTAACAACCTGAAACACACACAAGACTTTTAAGTAGACAAACCTACAATTGTTGAGGGATTGTTAAGAGAGGGAGTCTCTTAATCTCATTTTGTTAAAATGAGATTGTGAAACAGAAACCGCATATATTACTTTGTTTGTTTTGGTAAAAAAGAACCTGTGGGACTTTATATGTCAGGGCCTTGGTGGGAACTGTGTCTGTAGCAGCACAAGCCATTTATTTGGCAGCTTAGACTTTTATTGTCCTGGCGCTTGCCTACCTTTGCTTATGCTTTATTAGTCCTAACAACTTGCCTCCATCCTTCAGTCATATTAATTAGGATTGGACAATAAATGTTTCCAGTGGTGACCCGTGTAATTTCATCTTGTCTCGTCTCCTCTCCTCTTGTCACTTTGCCTCACCTCGTCTCGCAACATTGCCTATTTATATGTGGAAATGATTCACAGGCGCAGCTGCGTCTGTGGCCCTTTGCCCTCTGTTCCATCACAACAACCCTTATTGGACAATAGCAGACAGAGCACAGCCCTTAAACCTTGCATGCCGACATTTATACTGGATCATCAGTTGTGTACTAGCTTCTTTTTACAGAAACAGTTAAGACTGTGTGAGGTCACCGAAATGAGTCGTATTGTTTTAGGGCAAGCAGAATAATTGGTGATGCAAATATTTATTACACAGGTAAATCACAGGATAACTTACCACTGAGATTCTGATCTATACTCACTGATCAGTGGAGAACATCGAACAGTCAGTGTTCTTTGCTCTGTCCAACCAAGGAAGTCAGTGGGTTTGTGGTCACAACACCAGAACCGACTGTCTGCTAAGTTGCCTTGTTGATCGACAGGACCACTCACCTGCTTCACACAAACGTGTGGACTAACAGATGTGATATGAGGCAAACGGATCTATTAAATAATGTCAAGTGAGGTAGCTCTAATTGCTGTACATTATTGATTAATCATCATTAATCTAGATTAAATAAGAGACAGAACTACATTATTCTTCTCTATAATTTGACTAATTTAAACTTTCACAAGCTAATATTTTACGTTTGTTATTTATTTTTTATTTTTTAACAGTGTCCGACTTTATTTTAAATCCTATTGTAAGTCTCCCTTCTCGCCCCTCTTCATCATCTCTGATCACTTCTCTGCTCTCTCCTTTAGTCTGAGTCCAGGATGTTTAATGGTGTTGAGAAGGACTGCCCCTCCCCAACGGAGAAGCTGGCCCGGAAGGAGTCTCTCAAGGTGCACATCCTTCCTATGTTGAGACAACGGTGAAAATTGTTGAGCGCTGTTATAAAGTGTGTATCGCTTTTAGTCTGCACTGAGTGGGTTGAAACACATGGACCATATTATGTCTTTGAATAATATTTTAATATGTAAAGTGTTTCAAACGATCATGAATGAATCATATTAATTAAAACCAGAGGTAACAGGTTGCCTAAATGAATGTTAGTATTTTCTTTTTTTGACTCTGCCTCCACCTAGTGGCCCTTTCAGGCCAGTCCTCTGTACAGTAAGACTGATGTGTTTTTTTTCTGTTTCACAGGTCCAAAAGCAGAATTACAGGCAAGAGAAGAAACGGGCAGCTAGAGAACTGTTCACTGCACTAAAGGACCCCAGTGTTGTCATCATGTCCAACTGGCTAAAGGTGCAGGGATGTTGTCTCAACAGTATAACACAGATCAGTCACACTAACAACAAGCTTTATTTATTATGTCATTAACACCTTTCAATATTTACCATCACATTAATTACTTGTGCAACACTGGAGCAATTCTGCCACTTAGAATCTCTTCATATTTTTATTCAGTTGACAAAAAAAGAAATCTAGACTTTTTTTCCCACCTGACTAGTTAATCCTGTGAAATAATACCAATCCCTTGAGTGTCCTACATATTCTCATACTAAAATAATCTCTCTTCCCGTCCCTCGTCGTTCTTTAGATCCGCGGCTCTTTAAAGAGTTGGACCAAGTTGTGGTGTGCACTGAAGCCTGGAGTTCTTCTGATCTATAAGACCCCAAAAACGGACCACTGGGTGGGCACCATCCTCCTCAGTGCATGCAAGCTGATCGAGAGGCCTTCAAAGAAGGACGGTTTCTGCTTCAAGCTCTACCATCCGCTGGACAAATCTATCTGGGCTTTCAAGGTCAGACATGGTTGGTTGTAGGCTCACTGGACCTGACTTGTGACTCCAGTGGAAACTGATGATCAATGGGACGGCATTAAGCTACTTTCAGACATGCACTGAAGTCCCGACATTTTCCTGAACTTTTCCGGAGGGGCTGTATGTGAGAACACAAATGTCTGAAAATATTTCTGTAGACATTTTCTGGAACTTTTCCTGCCAGCCCCCCAGTAAAATTTCTGGAAAATGTCAGAGTGAAAATGTGAGAATGCAGCAGGCAAATCTCCAGAATATTCATGGCAAACAAGTAGGTGCTCTTCAGGCTCCACCCCTGGCCTGAATATTCCAGAACTTTTTCTGCTGTTGTGAATGTGTCTGACCCGGACAATCTGCTGCTGCTTCTTCATATTTGAACGACACAAGTTCATGTCTGAAAACAGCCTGAGTCATACAGAAACAGATATAAACATATTTACTCAATACAAAGGCAATTTGTAACAAGTAAGAGGGGTTAGGCTTCTGCAAACACTGAAAACACTTGTGTATCCATGATTGGAAGAAAGCTCTCCCTAATGGTAGTATCAAAAACGACTTAGCTGATAGCAATGCACCTTTAAATTTAATGTACACTCACTTATTAGAAATGAAAAGCTACAAATATAATAGTCTAACCAGCACTAAAAGATAGAGTTTAGTTGCAATGCGAGATGAAAACAAAATTCCATTTTAGTTGGTCTTGTAGACTGTTGCTCCGTTTGGATTACAGTCAGTTTATCTTGATTGCAGTTTTTTTCATTATTAGCTTTTCATTTGAGTGATTCTCCTGTTCAGTGCTCACTTATGTTTATGGCCCTTGAGAGAGCCATTTATATCAGTTGGTACAACATAACGGAAATGGCTGGATGCATGAGTCACCATCTCATCCATATGCTCAGGGTCCCAAAGGAGAGAACGTTGGCTCAATCACTCAGCCTCTACCTAGTAACTACCTGATCTTCAGAGCTGCCTCAGAATCTGACGGTGAGTTGTTCGGTTGGACGTGTATGCTCTTTCTTGTAAAAATGAATTATTTTCACATGGAGACTTTAGTCAAGGTATTCCTTTCTGTCTCTAAATCGCGTCTGTCTCTCCAGGCCGATGCTGGATGGATGCCCTGGAGCTGGCTCTCAGTTGCTCCAGCCTCTACAAGCGCACAGCCAAAGCAGGAAGAGAAGGAGACATCAGCACGTCGTCAGAATCCTCCCATATTCTCCACCTGCTGCAGTCTGCTGCACTCACTGACACTGAGCTGCTTCAGTGAGTAATACACACTCAGATACAGCTGCATACAAAAATCTGTTTTTTAATGATCTATATTTCCTGTAATCACACTCTCAATATGTTGCATTTGTCAACTCACTCGCAAGAGTGTTGGCATCGGTACCAAACTCATTAATGCTGTCCAGATGGTTCGGTGCTTTCTGGTCATCAGCTCAGAATCACAGCTGAAGAAATATGGACTCCCAGAGATGAACCTTGCTAAATACAAAACAGTGGTCGCCAATGCTGTCCAGTGAGTTAGCTATTAAGTGCGTAGCACACAAAAAAAAAACACGTTAGGTTTTTCACCGAACTTGGTGGGAATACTACTTGGGATGTTTAACTAAATAAGGTGATCTGTACAGGGTGGGTGTGAGGGACACAGGACGCCCCAGTACGCCCCAGAGCAGGGACTTCCTGCTCGCTGAGCACTGTACGCTCGTCGCATGAACGCACACAGTGAAAGTATATACTGAGTTGAAGGACACACGGATGCAGGCAGGATGCTTATGGTCAGTCTGACTGTGACAGACAATGGGTCTGTCAATCAATGAGTTTTTGTGCTCTGTGTGAGAGGGAGAGCGACACAATTAATACAATTAAGCAAGATTGTCAGAGATCTTTTATGTTGTGAAAGAAAATGTTGGTGGCGGCCTGCCACAGTGTCTACAGTGACATTAACAACACACGTGCAGTGTCTGTATCGCCCCTCTGCTGTTTGTAATTTAATAATTGCTTTTGTAAGGGAGATTATCAAATGTAATTGCTGCATTCTTCAAAAGCCAGTTCTCCAAAATGTCTGTAGCAACAGACAGGTTGCTGATTTTACAATCAGCAACCCTTTCAATTTAAACCAACTCCTTTCCAGCTGGTGTCAGGAAATTACAGCTGAAATTTGTATATATACATTATTTCAGGTCTTGATCTCTTGAGATTGTAACTTGAAACCAGACAAGCCTGTGGTCGGGTGCACGTGTCCATGTCGTGCTGCGACACTAACAAAGGCGAGGACAGTGTGAAGGAAAAAATAAATCATCCTGCATAATTGGCTGCCCAGTTGCCCAAGGCAACCAGCTCTGGACCATTATTATTAAAATGTAATTTAGTCTAGTCTTTTTTTCATTTTGAAAACCATGATTCCTTTCTGAATATTAGCTGTAATTCTCTTCTTTGTTGTGGAGAAGAAAAACACCAAAAAGACTCTACACAACAGAGACTCCACACTTTAAGATAGAAAAACACTGGTTAGAATATTTATCATAACAGCAGGATACAGGATTCTTTGGAAAATGTCTTCCAAACAGTGATTTACATTGTCATATAAATTGTCTGACAGGTTTCAAAGGCTTCCGAAACCTGTCAGACACTGATATTCTGCTGTCTATAAGAATATTCCATTTTATAAGCAGAGGCCTAAATGTAATAAACATCAGATTCTGACATAGTTCCCTGAACAGTCATAATCTTGGGGACGGTGACTTAACTTCCATTAGGTGGTGAATGTAGAAGAATTCTAAATATGACACAAAATTCATTATTTGTTGTGTTACAAGAAAGCTTTAAAGCTGTTATAGCTTTCTACTGCACAAGTATAGCTATTATGCTGCACAATCACCTAATTGGTATTTTCTACATTGCACTGCATTATATATTATAGTATTTGTTATGGTATATAGTATTTCTATGTTATGTTATTTTACCCTAGATTCTGTTTCCTATTCTTATTTGTTTTCTTATTACATCATTCCCCTTGTGCTGTTACACGTCTTTGTCATAATCACTAAAGGTGCATCTTATTTTTAGTTCATCTTGTCTTATTAGCAATAGATCTTTGGGGGCCCATGATGATACAGATATTATGGAGTAAAAAACTACAATACCGATATATCATCCTATAAAAAATCGTGATGTTGTTATCAAACCTTCATAACAAAAACATTTAATTGAGGCTTAATATTTTACTATTATTTTTTTTTTTACTATTGTTTAATTCAAAAATCGAATCATAAAAAACTATGAATGAAAAAAAGAAATACAACCATACAAATTGAATTAAGAAAATAAACAGGAATGCATGTTTTCTGCATTGTTTATACCGAATAACAACATTTTTAAAATTGACAAACATAAATGCCAATTCTGATATGTCTGTGAAAGGCTCGTATCTGCTTGTATATCTCTAATTAGCAGAAAACCAAATTTGAAATACGACGTGCAGCCCACCCAAGGTGTGTATGAAGACTCTATTAATGCCTCTCCTCATAGGAAATCCTGCCATGTTTTCTTATGCAGTGATTGTATTATTTTTCATACATTTAAAAAATTGTTTAGCTCATGTGCCTCTGCTCGTCTTTCCTGAAGTCTTTTCAGTCTTTTCATGTGCTGTCATACATTAGACATCCATTTCCTCTCCACCCCTCTACTCCATGGCTGAACTCCCCCTCTGGCAATCTATCACAGCTCCCTTCTCCCCTGCTCCTCTCCCAGCCAATCACAGCGGCCCGCACGAACACATGACTGACAGAGGAGCAGGAAGACGGAGTAGAATGTGAAACATACACCAACCAGAAAGGGAAGGCAGCAGCACGGCTGTTGGCAGCCTTAACAGACACTCACACACACACGCACAAATGCTGACATACACACACACACACACACACACACACACACACACAGGAACACAGAAATATGCACACACATTCAGGAAGCGGGTGTGCGCCGGCGTCAAGGAGACAACACTGCAGCGTTTAGTCAGTAGATCTAAAAACATTTTCACCCACACCGGAGAGGAGAGGAGATAAGGAGAGACTGCGTCTGTGTTTGGATTTACTGCCATCACCACTGGTGGTGCTTTGATTCCTGAAAGAGAGACTTTGTCCGTATGCTCCATGTCTTTGAGGTAAGGAGAGCCGACCCTGTTTCAAGGCGTGTCTGGGTTAATAATTTACTTTACCGGTCGGTTAGTAATTCACACCGCGTGCAGGAATGTGACTTTTCACATCTGTCGAGCACTCTGGCATTTTGAAATTTGAACCTCGCTCCGTTGTTGTTTGGGCAAAATTGGCTGAATCATTGTTCACTGCGATCATAATCCCATTCATGACACACTTCAGTTGTTTTACATTGTCATGATGTTTGACTGTATTTGTTTAGACTTAAACTTTAAAATATCTGACCAAAATCCTTTGAGTATACCTATGATTAAGACCTGTTTTAATTTATTCTTCTATGCCCGAGTCTTCGGATGTGTCCGGGTGTGTTTTGGGATGTGTGCTGTGCACCGTGCACAGATGTTTGATTTATGAACTAAAATGGCTGTAGGATTAGAACCTCCATGTTCCCTTTTAGCTATCAGTTCATCTTCCTGTCTCGTTCTCCCTCCCTTTCTTATTTTCACTTACGTTAATTACATTAATACACGTATATTATCCAGCATTTGCAGCCCGATAGTAGCCAGTCACATTCAGACAAGGTAAACGGGAGGGCGTGAAACGAGGGATGATGAGGTGATGTTGTCTGGTTGTCCTGGCAAACACACAGGTCAGATTTACAAAAAATATTAAGACCCTCCAGGTCTTTATCGTGGATGGTGTCTAATGAAGTGGACTTACTCATCATAGCCGTGGGTACGATCACAGATTCAACACACATTTAAACAGAGATCAGAGATATGAAGGTTTTTTGTTTCTCTGTTTGTAGATTGATTTTTTGAATCAGATTTTTTAATGTCAGGTGTCATTATTCATGTTTAATGTCTAAAAATGTAATCAAGCTTCCACGCTACATTATCTAAAGTAATGATTTGCTGATGTTACATGATACCAGCTAAAATCTATTAGAATACAACCAAAAGTCAAATATCACAACACGGTAACTGTTCTAGGGGGGGCACTTCACAGGAAGTCCTGATGTTATTCTCCTTCGTCTGTAATTTCAAACAGCTTTTTGAATTTCTCATAACAAACCAGCGACTGGATCAGCAAGAAAATGTTTCAATATCTCGTAGAAGAAAAAAAAAAAAGGTTCTTACTTGTTGTTCAATTTTCCTCTGTCACTGTCAGGCTGAACGACAGCATGCTGCTAGGCAACCACCTCATGGAGCATGACGGCTTTTCGGACAAATCGGAGCGCGAGGCCCATGACGACTGGGACGCGACGCCCAACGAGAACGGTGGACGGCTGACAGAAGAGAGTGACTTGGACCAGTCAGATGAGCTGTCCCCCGGGCCACAGGCCACAGCCTATGTAGAGCAGAGCACCGAGGAGATGGCTGAGGTGAGGCACCGAGGTTCACAGTTATATACGTAGAGAGAGAGAGAGAGAGGCTTTTTTTGAATCCTTGGCAGCAAGAGAAAAACTGAAGTTCAGCACAATTTAAAGGGGACATATTATGCTTTTTCAGTTTTTCCTCTAGTGTGTTAAATAGGTTTTTGGTCTATGTAAAAGGTCTGGGAAGTTAAAAAAGACGATAGTCTGTGGTTTCCACACTGAAAACGTTGCTCTTGAAACGCATCATCAGTAGTTCCGCTGATACTTCAGTAGTATGACGATGATATCAAAATCTTTCGGAACTGCATGATCCACGCCTAGCATCAGTTACAAAGCAAAGTAAAGCTAGAGGGGGGGCCTTAAAGAGACAGGAACTAAAACCAAGTGTTTCTGACAGGCTGAAGAGAGGAGCTGCAGGAATGGACAGTCTGAGGAAACTGATGCTTTTACTAAACATTAGAGCATGTAAACATTTTCAAGTAATAACCCAAATTAAAATGATGGACTTCAATGTGCGCATAATATGTCTCCTTTAATCTCAGTAAGCCAAATATAAAATGTAATTGCCTCTGTGTTATTTTAGGTTGGGGAGGCGTCGCAGGTCGAAACTGTATCAGAGGAGAACAAGGGTCTAATCTGGGGCCTGCTGAAGCAGCTGCGGCCGGGCATGGACTTGTCCAAGGTGGTGCTGCCCACCTTCATTCTGGAGCCACGCTCATTCCTGGACAAGCTGGCTGACTACTACTACCATGCTGATCTTCTCTCTCAGTCCGTAACTTCAAGTGTTCAAACTCTGTGTGCGTGTGTGTGTGTGTGTGTATATTTTCATTTAAAGACAGATGGTTTTCATAATTGTGCCTGACATCTCCGCTCCTTCACCACAGAGCTGTGCTGGAGGAGAGTGCGTACGGTCGGATCAAGCAGGTGGTCAGATGGTACTTGTCTGGTTTCTACAAAAAGCCCAAGGTAAGATTTGTTCACACCCAGTTGGCTTGTTAGTTTCATCATAGTGGATCTTAAATATGCCAGCTCTGACTACGAGGTGACTGCTCCTTTTTACAAATCCTGTTTATTGTGTTTATTAGAGATGATAAACATTTTAAATGAATTTAGTCTGGCCTTTTTTTAGCCGTTCCCCATTCATTGATCTATTTCCAGCGGCAAGCTTATTTCTATTTATTTTTTTATTTTTTACTATTTCCAATGGGTAAAATCTTACTTCATTGTAGAGCTGTGTGCACCACCCCCTGTGGTCCTGTCCTCTGTGTGTCATCTGTAATGTAATTGGTCCTCAGCACCGGATATTGGTGAAGTGTTAACTGTAATTTTACCCAACTGAGGGGAAAAGCCCATAAAGCTATTTCATCGTTTGAAACAGAAGATTCTTACACCGTTGCTCGCTGCTGTCTGTGTTTGCCTCTTCCAGGGTCTGAAGAAGCCGTACAACCCAATCCTGGGGGAAACCTTCCGCTGCTGCTGGCTTCACCCTGAGACCAACAGCTGCACTTTCTACATAGCTGAACAGGTTAAACCAGATTCATAGCTGGAATGCGTAATTGCACCTGACATGATTTGTCCCCTGTGTGAAACATTTTTGCACAATTCGGCAAACACACAGAACACACACCTGTCAAATGCAGCATGTGTAAAATTTGAATACATAGCAGCGGATGTCTGACACCTCTCCTCCTCTCTCTGCCAGGTGTCCCACCATCCGCCCATCTCTGCTTTTTATATCTGCAATAGGAAGGATGGTTTTTCTATCAGTGGAAGCATCCTGGCCAAGTCCAAGTTCTATGGTACGCAGCAAACTGTGATATGTAATCTGTTTGTCAAAGCTCAAAGGTCAGCATACACAACAATTATCTTTTTTGATCCCTTTGTTTGTGCATGTCGTGATAAATGGCAAGCCTTGCCTCAGAGGCACGGTAACCTTCTCTCAGTGGATCTGTTCTTCAACTGTGATCTTCTCTGTTGTAGGTAACTCTCTGTCTGCTATTCTGGAAGGCAAAGCCAGGCTGCTCTTCCTGAGCCGGGACGAAGAGTATGTCATCACAATGCCCTATGCTCACTGCAAAGGTACGAAACGGATCTACAGTAAAGATTAATAGCCATCACTTTCACTAAATCTGCTTATGTGCTACACATCAGCCTCCAGTTTCCATAATTACCATAATCTCCTTCATACTGCATCATCTTATAATTTAGAGGTTTGTTGTTTTGCTTTACTTTGTCCTCACACTTAAAGGCAGGACAAAAGTTCTGTTGCTGTTGCGGCAATATCGATCCTCACTGTCACTCTTAAATTACCAAAACATGGCGACAGTACAGGTGGTTTACATACAAACGCATCTAGCACAGACAGATCTCAGTGTATCTCTGTCTACTCCAACACATCTTGTGTGTGCTTGTAACTCACATCTGTCTGATCTTGTCGTCCATTTCCAATCATAGGAATGTGCTCACTGTTAGCAGCTAGATAATAAAACTATGTTTCCTAAAGGTTGGGTAACAAAGGGGAATGCTGTGATTTATCTATGGACTAACACAAGGAGTTTGTATATTCTGGGCTGTTGGTGTGACGCTGTAATTCTGTCTCCTGTAGGGATCCTGTACGGCACTATGACACTAGAGCTGGGTGGGAAGGTCACCATTGAGTGTGAGAAGACAAAATGTTTCACAGAGCTGGAGTTCAAACTAAAGGTATCATTTTTATCAGTATTATTATTGTGGTTGATTAATTAGCAACTGATGCTCAACTTCTGGAGTCAACAGCCATTTTAACAGAGGTGTTTGATCGCTGCAGCCTTTCCTGGGAGGCTCCTCCTCCGTGAATCAGATCAGTGGGAAGATCTCTGTGGGAGAGGAGCTGCTGGCCACTGTTGATGGACACTGGGTGAGAGCTTTAATCTCTGTTCCTGCCTATAGGCAGTATGGGTAATCAGAGGTTTAGGAGCACGGCAACTCCATGAGCCTCTTTTCGAGGGCCACAGACACTTGATACTCTGAAAATGATCTGGAAATTGTTCACAGTTTTAGAAAAAATATTCTCCAGTCTTACATCAATGGGTACATTTAAGGAGTGATGAATTGATTTGTGTGATGTGACTGATCATGTTGTTGCCTCTGTTGTAATCAGGACAGCGAGGTGTTCATTCATGAAAAGCGCTCGGGCCAGCAGGAGACTCTGTGGAACCCGACGACAGACATCCGCAGCAGCCGCCTCAAGAGGCAAGTGGTTCAGATCGACCAGCAGGGAGTGTTTGAGTCTGAAAGGTAAACCACACACACTATCACTGTGTTCATACTTCATTTGGAGGTTGTTATTTGATCTGAACAGACGTGAAAACGGCTTATCGCCAGCACATTCTACCTCAGTTGCATCACGTGACGTCACTGTGTTTGCAGACTGTGGCAGCATGTGACCAGCGCCATCATGGATCGGGACCAGATGCGGGCCACCCAGGAAAAGTTTGTGCTGGAGGAAGCTCAGCGGTGTGAGGCCAAGGAGAGAGGAGACAATCCCTGGGTCCCGCGACTTTTCCACCAGGACCCCGTCACGTCTGAGTGGACATACAGGCAGATGGAGTACGAACACACGCACGGCAGTTAGATAAAACACAGGATGGCATGCACTGTTTTCTTTAAGGGACATTATAAGGGTTGAGCTGTTAAGTAAGGAGAGGAGAACAGTGAAGATAACAATGACCTGGTCAGATTTAAATTGCACTGTATCTGTAACGTGATATAATGTAATGTTTTGGCAGCACGCGGCCGTGGGACCCTGAGCGCTGTGTGCTTCAGTTTGAGAAGGACGGAGTGATTCAGACGCACGAGAAAAGCCAGAGACGACACAACGAACTCTCGTACAGCCACAGCTGGGCCAGCCAACAGAAGGTCAGCCCGACCAATCACACACCTCGCAACTGGAGCTGTGCTGCTGTATTATATGGCGTTTATTTAGTTTCAAAACTAGTGCACGTATAATACGAGAGAGCAGATCAACACCACAAGCGAAAAACATGCTTGCGAGGGAGCATTTCTGCTCCAAGAAGTTAATAAGAAAAGGAAATAACTAGCTTATACATTGAGTCTATATTTTCCTGTAGCAATTACTTCGTGAATCATATATACCGCTGTTGTCCACAGTAAAAGCATAGGAAACATGTTGTTTATGTTGATCTGCTCTTATACGCTTGTGGTTTGGACGTGGGCGATTTTTGAAACTAAATAAACGCAATAGTATTATTGAGCCTCCATCACTGAGTTATCAAAATGGAGGCTGTTTCACTTCCTGTCGAGCCAGACTACCCCTGATATTTAGATGCTCTAAAAAAGCACAAGTAGGCCTTTTCTTTCTCACTTGGTATTTCCTGCAGTGATACACAAACCCCAACTTCATCCAGCTCTCAGCATGATGCATGAAGCAGCAGTTCACTGTCAGTTTTTTTCTGCTGGTGAAGTTTGAACATCTTAAAAAGTTAAGCCTCTTCTGCCTCTTTTCAGGCGGAGGTGAACGGGAAGCACAGGAAGGCGAGCAGCCAGCCGTCAAGCTGCAGCCAGAACACGGAGAGCAGCAGCACCACACCCGAACCCACGCACGAGTCCTCGGACAATGAAGGTGAGGCACACACACACACGCACACACACCACTGTTTTTTTACTGCTTGACCTAAAGTGTTAATTTCTCACCTGTCATGTGCTAAGGCTTTTCAAAGCAGTGTGTTCGGTGCAGTAAAGAGTCGAAGGACATCGCCCAGATAGAGGCCTCTGTCACATCGATACAGAAGACGCAGCAGGATATACAGAGGTGAAAATAACACACACGCACACGCACACGCACACACACACACACACACACACACACGAGACTGTCCTTTCTTAAGGAGCAAAAGGTATCCTTCGCCCTGATGCTAATGGATACAATTTTTATGTTAGGGTTAGGCTAACCCTAACCCTGTGAAAAGGAACTTCAGGGATGACATGGTGAAGTTATTTTAACTATATGTTAACTATTTGTGTTGATTCAGGGGGAAAAAATGTCTGTAGTTGTGCCTTCATCAAATGATAAATCAGAACAGTCCACCTATTGGTCAAGTTTATTTAAAAGACATTTAAAAGAATCCGATCTGGCCAAAGTGCTGCAGAATACATTTAAAAAAAAGACAAGTGTAAAATAACAAGAATAAAATACAAGATTGAAAAAATAATAGGAGAGAGGAGAGTAAAAAACAACAAAGGGCAGTCGAAAGTCTGAGAAAACTAGTGGGTCTTCAGTTTAGTATTCGATATTATGTTATTTATTTCATTATTTCTTTGGAAGATGATCACTGTTGGATTCATATATGTTGTGCGTTTTCTGATTTAAATCAGTGGTTGCCAATGTCTTGTTACTCTTCATCACAGGGTGCAGCTTCAGTGTAGGACATGAACTGTGAGCAAGTCAACCAAAGGGGTTTTCCTCCTCAGATCATAGTTGATGAACGACTCCTATTTGCCTCCTCCTTTAGTCATCTTGAGACCACCAAGTTTTTTATTTTTCTCGGCCCCTCACGATTCCCTTCTCCCCAGGTTGTGACCACTTGCTCACCCAGACCCTCCTCTCTCTCTCTCTCTCTCTCTCTCTTCCTGCAGGAACCTGGTGGCCCTGAGTCGTCAGCTGGCTCGTCAGAGGGCGACAGAGGACGGCGTGTCGTTGACGGGACGTCACTGTCTCATCCTCTGCGTTCTGCTCCTCTCTCAGCTCCTCCTCAACTACGTTTTCACCTGAAACCCCGCCCCTCGGGGGAGGGGGAGGGGTTTCCCTCTGGCACTGATTTGGCATTAGATCCTTCCAAAAAGCACAGACTCTAATCAGCAACTGGGGGCAGAGACCTCAGATCAGTGTCAGGGGGGCAACTTTGTCCCTGTTTGTTTTCACTAAGAGGGGCGGAGCACAGACATTATAGCAATAAACACAGCCACAGCCACCGCCTGTCAGTCATCTGCAGAGAGGAACGGCACCCCCTAGTGTAGCCAGACTGAAACAGCACCGGCACCCACGCACTTTGGACAGGAAGGAGGGACGAGAGACGGGAGCTCGGCTAAAAAAAAGATTTTGAACATAAGGATGAAATGTATAATGAATATGAAGAATGATTTCACACAAAGAAATGACAGAGAGGATGTTTCACCATTCCTTAGTGTCTTTTAATATTGCCCTGCAATACTGTTTTATCTGTGAGTGTGCTTGTGTGTGTGTTGTCCGTACCTACAGTACAGTAGGCCCTATGGGCGCAGGCAGATCACCGCTCGGACTTCTCCTTCTCCCCTTCCACTCCAGATTTTGGGCCTTAACGCTGAAGCCAAAAAGAAGAAGAAGAAGAAGAAAAACACAAACAGACTAAGAAGGAAAAATCTTCCAACAGTGCAATTCTTTGCGTTTTGTATGATATACGCTGAAATACACTCCTGTCATGTCTTTTAATGATGATGATTTTACCAAAACAGTATTTATAATCTGAGAGAGAGCAAAGAGTGTTTTTTTCACAGGGAGCACAGTGTGTGTTTGTTGTGAAACACCAAGGAGGAAGGATCACGGGAACGATGGCAGGGCATAGAGCCAAACAGTGTCTTCGAATTTGTGTGTGCCTGTAGCGCCGTAGCTGAAGGGATAATAGCATCGCAATGCTTTGGTCGAGACCACGACACTAGTGTGTACAATCAGTTACGTAAAGAAGCAGAACGCGAAGGGAGAGAGAGAGAGTGTGAACAAGTGGGGAAAAAAAACAAGATGAACTGGATACTTGGGCCTGAAAGAAGGAGTTTGTGTGTATGCATGAGTGTGTGCACCATGGTCCACACCATGTTCACGTGAGTGTTTAATGATGTAAACACTTTAGTTTTTTTCTTTTAATCAATTTGTATATATTTGTCTCATGATCTGTGTTTCAAAAAGAGATTTCAGAATGTATTTATTGGGTGATTAACCTCGACTTTCCTAATCTAATTCATCTTGGAGGACAGAGACCAGGAGTGACAATCGCTCTCCTATCAGTGTGTGTGTACATGTGTGTTTGTATGTATGCGTGCGAGCGTGTGTGTGTGTGTGTGTGTGTGTGTGTGTGTGTGTGTGTGTGTGTGTGTGTGTGTGTGTGTGTGTGTGTGTGTGTGTGTGTGTGTGTGTGTGTGTGTGTGTGTGTGTGTGTGTGTGTGTGTGTGTGTGTGTGTGTGTGTGTGTGTGTGTGTGTGAGGGCGCATGTGTGCGAGTAAGCCTTTATGAGTCGTGCTAAACAAAGCCAGGTCTGTGAGCCTGGTGTCTAACATTGAATTTGCCATTACTGGTCCACCCGAGGGGAGAGGAAACGGAGAGCACACGAAGGAAGGAACTCCACTCTTTGAATGCTTTTATTCACACGTTCTATTTGTTTATTCTTTTAATTCGTTTTTCCACTCTACTGCCACGCTGTGGGGATTCTACATGCCAGACACTTTTTTTGTTATACGGAATGAAACTACAGAGAACATGTTGTTGCCTGATGTTTTTCATTCATACCTGTTGCGTACTGTAGCACTACAGTAAAAAACTAATTTAACCATGACACTGACTTGACTCATTAATGCCTCAAAACAATGAGGAATCTTTCACTTCACAGAAGAAATGTATTGTCCTCCGCCACTAGAGGGAGGTGCTGATGTGGGTAATTTTAGTTTTCGTTCATCATAACTAGAGACGGTAGCAGAAGGGCTTATATTGATTCGAGGCATTCGGTACAAATGAAAGAAAATGTTGGATTAGATCAAATTAGAAAGCTACGTCGTCGATCGTCCAGTCCCTGGATGCTTCAAATATCCAGCAGCTCACACACACGACTTGAAAATGTCAGAGACACTGAGCTATGCATGAGAAGTGTTTGATTGGCACCGTAACCGCGTGGAGCCCTGTGCACAGGACCCGAGGGTCGAACCTGAGCAGGTGAAAATCTGCTGGTAGACTCCACATGGATCAGCATATCTGACTGCCGCACACACATTTAAGCCCCAGTGAGCGCAGTCAGATCACGCCTGCCCAGGCCGGAGGCCTGCAGACTGACATGATGTTTGAGTGCTATTAACAAACAACTCTACGGAGACGCCATCTGGTGGTAAAGTTGCAAACCGCAACCAACTGAGCTCCCGACGGGGGACACTTTATGGCGGCGCACCGCAAATTCCATTTCCGGTTTCCGGCAGCGTCTGAAAATTCAACGCGAATGCGAAAGTATTCTGGACCTTTTTGTGCAACAACCGTATTCAACACGACGTAGCAAACATGGAGACTCGCTTTATGTAACTTTATTTAACTCGTTCAGAGTTGATGAGAAAACAACGGTTCTTTGTCGCAGGTGATTATACATATATGAACACATAGTTATGGACAATATGTTAAATTTCTGTGAATAAGTTCGTATAAATATTACACACTGTAGCTTTAAGGTAAAACAACATTACTGAATTAAACAGTCCAGAAATAACGCGGATAAAAAAAAAATGCCACTAGTTTGGTAGTTTTCTTTTTCTGCTTACTGCGGTCAAGAGGTGGACAAGGAAAACTGCTGGCTCAATTTTGCCCAATTACATTTCAGTTCAGAATAACATTACAATGATGGCAGTTTATTCATTTAGTAGTCATGCCACAGTTGAGCTGGCAGAGTCGAGTATACGTCCACAACAGAACACACACTAATCCTATTGTTGTGCATTGATTAAATCCCAAATGAAAACAGAACTTTCCCTCCTCATAGAGGTTGTTTTTTTTTTTAAATCTGATGTTGGTTTTTGTGTCACATTTCTCATGTCGTCCTCGAGCTTTCACTAACTGCATGCGTGAGGGTGATTGGACAGCAGACGCTCATTCATTCCTGCGTTCTGCTCTCCAGATGAATGTGTTTGAAGTGCGACGAGGTTGTGATACTTCGCATGTCTTAGTGTCAGGTCTATCCAAACACGGATTCATCGACGGGAGTGGAATGAGTTTGTGGTTTACTTTTGCTGCTTGGGGCCTGATCGGAATTCCCCTCCGTTGTTAGAAGTTTCTCACGCTGTGTCATACCGAGGGCGATTATCGCCGTCTAGATAACGATGCAGCAATTTTGTTGTTATGTCACCATGAAAATGAAAAGAACGAAATTAAATGACTCAGGCTTCCGCTCTGACTCTCATTCGTCGAGCCCTCGTAGATCAACTCTCCCTTTGCCTCCGCTTTGATAGGCCGAGGGTCAGCTCCAACACACCTGACTCTGGTAGGGATTCAGTTGTTTAGCTCAAAGACACTAAAGCAGGACATGTAGAATACTTACTTATTGAAATAAGGAGTTTAACTGAGCCACTGAACCACGGCTGGTCCGATTCGTGTTCCCACCTTGCCCTGGATTGGACGAGCCACGTGTTGTCTTTGTTTCTAAAACCCCGGGGAGCTCGCGGTGAGAACAAGGGGGCGAGGACAAGGGGATACACAGGAGCGTGGGCAGTTTTGGTAGCAGGGTAAAGATCGAAGATCGAGAGGTGATCCCCCTCCTCCGTATTGCTTGTTTCTATTCTCCAGAGTTAGCTGGAAGTTTGAGTGGGCGCACACTGGGCCATTGTGTTTGTCCGACATCATGTTCGGGGCGGACGGAAGGAAGGAGTGACAGTCCGAATTAGGCCACTGGGGAGAGTGTGTGTGTGTGTGTGTGTGTGTGTGTGTGTGTGTGTGTGTGTGTGTGTGTGTGTGTGTGTGTGTGTGTGTGTGTGTGTGTGTGTGTGTGTGTGTGTGTGTGTGTGTGAGCTCTCAATCAAAAGAGGTTCCTTTGTGCGTGACATATTGAGTTTGTCACATTCTCCCTGCCGGGGTTCACCGTCTCTTGTCTGTGTGTGTTGGAATGTGTTGACATCTCCTGGCACTGGACGTGTGAGGGGTGTGAACTGCTCTCCGGTCAAACACACAGTTCCACTCACAGCCAGCCTCGGTGGACACAAGGAACATTTGAACGTCGCCGTGTCAGACGGAAGCAGAGCAATATGACATCAACCAGAAGGTCCTGGCCTGCCTGGGTTCCTCCCACCGGACCAATACAATATACTTTTTATATAAATGACTTGGCTGGATTGGTGATGGCTATTAATTACTGAGAGATGTGCACCATACTGCCATTTATTCATTGCCTGTACATATGTGGTTCCGGAAATACACCAGGAACTACCACAGAGATGGTTTTGAGAAGTCTGTCTGTGGACACACTTTGTGACCAGGGCAGCATCTGATGGTCAAAACATATATTGTCATAGCTAAAAATTACCTTAAAATAAAACAATATGTTGACAAGTTCCTGTACTGTGTTAATGTTTGCCCCTGAACTTTGAACACAAGTGAAGCCAGCTTCATTCACAGTACCCTGCTGACAAATTATGTTGTGAACATAGCCCTCAAATTAATATTAATAATGTAGTCCTCTCCACTTCTGTGATATTTCATACCTTTGATTCCTGTAATTTGCCGTCCGACACATAGCTCCCTCCTAAAACCACAAATGAAGGTTCTTACACTGCAGTCCACACGTTAGAAAAAGAAGATGCGGATGTAATTTGTGAGTTTTTTTGGTTCAGTTAACCGATTTTGTTGCCGTTGGTCAGAGCCAGGAGTCACGAGAGTCGTATTGATCTGCTCATCTCAACTCTCACATTCAATCCAACATAAAACCGATGACTTTGAGAATTCAGTATCGGAATCGGCTTTATTGGCCAAGCGCGTGTAAACCTACGAGGAATTAGTCTCCAGTTCCGGTTTTGTGTCAGGGAATAAGATGTCATAAGTGCTATTTTTTATTTTTAGCTTTTAATCCCTCACCTTTCCACATGACTCATCATCCATATAGTTAACCCCGGGTGGGGTCCTGCTTGTCTTGGCTGAAGGGCAGCGGGCGGCAGGAGTCAGGTGGGCTGTTTCCCCACACTGGGTTGCTGCTCTGTGGCGGCTCGGGGGCCGGTCCCAAATAGATTGAACCATGTTGGAAGTTGGGGAGGGAGGGAGGCAGACACAGGGAGCTTGTCTGGACTTGCCTTCCAGAGGACAGAGGAGAGGATGCAGAGGGAGGGAGGCTGTCTGTCTGTCGGGGGCGGCCTGCGGCGACGCGTGTCGTGTCTGACGCTTCGTCTTTGCTGCAGATGAAGATCAGATGGTGTCAGGTCAACAACTCTGCCGAGTAACTGTCAAGTAAAGTCTTGAGGGGAACATTGTTTTTGGTTTGTTGTAGGTGCAACTTTACTGTACTTTACTGTTTCACACATTTCGGGGACCACCTCCTTGCGTGTGCCGCGGGGCTTTTGACAATAACACTGGTCATCATCAACCACAGATGTTCAAGCTTTACATTAGTCTGAGCAAGTTGACTCAAAAGTTAAACTCATTCTCCACCTACTGTTTCACTCCACTGCATTCATTTGTCATCTTTAGTTTCCAGTTCATTTATAGAGTAGTATTTTTCCCATATAAGATTATTAAATATAATGTATTATTATGGATTCAACTATTCAATAGTACATAGAATCTACAAAATCAAATATTCACTCTTCAGTGGATAGAGGAGGTAGAAAGGTTTCAATCCCGGGCTCTGTGTTTGTACTCACCAGCCACTTCTGCCCATTTGTATCTTCTATCTGTATTTGATTGCAGATAATCTTTACAACTTTGTGTACAGTATATCATCAAAAAAAACTTACTGAGCTTTTTCTGAGCTTTTTACTCACCAGCTTCATTTCCGTGAGAAGATAATGAAACCAAACTCCCTTTGACTTTTTTTCGTTCCCATGTAAATTGACTCATTAAACTCGACCTTTGACGAGTGAAAAGATGAATCATGTTTGTGTCTCACTGTAAAAGCAAAAGTCAGCCAAGGCGAGTACCGATTTGTTTTGGCTGGCTGTAGCGATGCCCCGTTGCCGCGTCAAACCACCCACATCACGCGGTGTAATAATGAGGTTGGAAGGATGCGGGGGGGGGGGCTTCTTGTGCAGACAGGTTGACGTGACCTGTTAGGACACAGACGGAGGAGGATTCGGAGAGAACCATCTTCATCTTTTACCTCCATGAAAGAGACGCTATGATCCCTGGGTGGAGGAGCCGCACGCAGGAGTGGAGACGATGATATGAGTGGAGGTGATATGATACGGCCACTACACAACATTACCAGCGCTCCGTTGCCATGGTGGCGGGCGGCACTTC